>NC_091978.1:101408102-101567182 GCF_044704955.1 Pristiophorus japonicus | reverse complement strand
ACCCCCTGGTATCCACGCTCTCCTCTCTCCCCTCCCCCGGTATCCATGCTCTCCTCTCTCTCCCCCCCCCCCAGTATCCACGCTCTCCTTCCCCCCCCCTGGTATCCACGCTCTCCCTCCCCTCCCCCTCCCTGGTATCCACGCTCTCCCGAACCATTGCACAGGCGCGCATGCTCCAGCGCAACGCTGCCGGCTCTGAGAAGGCGGCATGATCCCTAGCCCCCCCCTGCAGGCAGTCTCCCCCCAGCGAGAATTGCTGCAGAATATTCCGGCGTACCTTCGAGCCAGGCAGGTCACGTAAGTCTCGGAGGTTCGCCGTTTTCACAGATGCCGAAACTTGGGCCCATAGAAAATAGGTGCAGGAGTAGGCCATTCGGCCCTTTGCACCTGCACCACCATTCAATATGATCATGGCTGATCATTCACCTCAGTACTCCTTTCCTGCTTGATCCCTTTAGCCATAAGGGCCATATCTAACTCCCTCTTGAATATATCCAATGAACTGGCATCAACAACTCTCTGCGGTAGGGAATTCCACAGGTTAACAACTCTCTGAGTGAAGAAGTTTCTCCTCTTCTCTGTCCTAAATGGCTTATCCCTTATCCTTAGACTGTCCCCTGGTTCTGGACTTCCCCAACATCGGGAACATTCTTCCTGCATCTAACCTGTCCAGTCCCATCAGAATTTTATATGTTTCTATGAGATCCCCTCTCATCCTTCTAAACTCCAGTGAATACAGGCCCAGTCGATCCAGTCTCTCCTCATACATCAGTCCTGCCATCCTGAGAATCAGTCTGGTGAACCTTCGCTGCACTCCCTCAATAGCAAGAATGTCCTTCCTCGGATTAGGAGACCAAAACTGAACACAATATTCCACGTGAGGCCTCATCAAGGCCCTGTACAACTGCAGAAAGACCTCTTTGCTCCTATACTCAAATCCCCCAGCTAAAAGGCCATCATACCATTTGCCGTCTTCACCGCCTGCTGTACCTGCATGCCAACTTTCAATGACTGATGAACCATGACACCCAGGTCTCATTGCACCTCCCCTTTTCCGAATCTGCCGCCATTCAGATCATATTCTGCCTTTGTGTTTTTGCCAAGTGGATAACCTCACATTTATCCACATTATACTGCATCTGCCATGCACTTGCCCACTCACCTAACCTGTCCAACTCACCCTGCAGCCTCTTAGCGTTCTCCTCACAACTCACCGCCATCCAGCTTAGTGTCATTTGCAAACTTGGAGATATTGCACTCAATTCCTTCATCTAAATCATTGATGTATATTGTAAGTAGCTGGGGTCCCATCACTGAGCCCTGCGGCACCCCACCAGTCACTGCCTGCCAAAACGACCCGTTTATCCCGACTCTCTGCTTCCTGTCTGCCAACCAATTCTCTATCCACATCAGTACATCACCCCCAATACCATGTGCTTTAATTTTGCACAACAATCTCTTGTGTGGGACCTTGTCAAAAGCCTTTTGAAAGTCCAAATACACCACATCCACAGGTTCTCTCTTGTCCACTCCACTAGTTACATCCTCAAAAAAATTCCAGATGATTTGTCAAGCATGATTTCCCTTTCATAAATCGATGCTGACTTGGACCGATCCTGTCACTGCTATCCAAATGTGCTGCTATTTCATCTTTAATAATTGATTCCAACATTTTCCCCACCCGTTTTCTCTCCCTCCTTTTTTAAAAAGTGGTGTTACATTAGCTACCCTCCAGTCCATAGGAACTGATCCAGAGTCGATAGACTGTTGGAAAATGATCACCAATGCATCGACTATTTCTAGGGCCACTTCCTTAAGTATTCTGGGACGCAGACTATCAGGCCCTGAGGAATTATCGGCCTTCAATCCCATCAATTTCCCGCCTAATAAGGATTTCCTTCGGTTCCTCCTTCTCACTAGACCCTCGGTCCCCTAGTATTTCCGGAAGGTTATTTGTGTCTTCCTTCGTGAAGACAGAACCAAAGTATTTGTTCAACTGTCCTGCCATTTCTTTGTGCCCCATTATAAATTCACCTGAAGCTGACTGCAAGGGACCTACGTTTGTCTCACTAATCTTTTTCTCTTCACATATTTATAGAAGCTTTTGCAGTCAGTTTTTATGTTCCCTGCAAACTTCCTCTCATACTCTATTTCCGCCCTCTTATTTAGACCCTTTGTCCTCCTCTGCTGAATTCTAAATTTCTCCCAGTCCTCAGGTTTGCTGTTTTTTCTGGCCAATTTATATGTCTCTTCCTTGGATTTAACACGATCCGTAATTTCCATTGTTAGCCATGGTTGAGCCACCTTCCCAGTTTTATTTTTACTCCAGACAGGGATGCAGAATTGCTGAAGTTCATCCATGTGATCTTTAAAGGTTTGCCATTGCCTATTCACCGTCAACCCTTTAAGTATCATTTGCCAGTCTATTCTAGCCAATTCACGTCTCATACTATCGAAGTTACTTTTCCTTAAGTTCAGGACCCGAGTCTCTGAATTAACTGTGTCATTCCCCATCTTAATAAAGAATTCTACCATACTATGGTCACTCTTCCCCAAGGGGCCTCACACAACAAGATTGCTAATTTGTCCTTTCTCATTACACATCACCCAGTCTAGGATGGCCAGCTCCCTGGTTGGTTCCTCGACATATTAGTCTAGAAAACCATCCCTAATACACTCCAGGAAATCCTCCTCCACCGTATTGCTACCAGTTTGGTTAGCCCAATCTATATGTAGATTAAAGTCGCCCATGATAACTGCTGTACCTTTATTGCACACATCCCTAATTTCTTGTTTGATGCTGTCCCCAACCTCACTACTACTGTTTGGTGGTCTGTACACAACTCCCACTAGCATTTTCTGTCCTTTGATACTCTGCAGCTCTACCCATACAGATTCCACATCATCCAAGCTAATGTCCTTCCTTACTATTGCATTAATTTCCTCTTTAACCAGCAACACTACCCCACCTCCTTTTCCTTTCTGTCTATCCTTCCTGAATGTTGAATATCCCTGGATGTTGAGTTCCCAGCCTTGGTCACCCTGGAGCCATGTCTCCGTGATGCCAATTATATCATATTCATTAATTGCTGCCTGTGCAGTTAATTCGTCCACCTTACTACGAATACTCCTCGCATTGAGGCACAGAGCCTTCAGGCATGTCTTTTTAACACACTTTGCCTCTTTAGAATTTTGCTGTAATGTGGCTCTTTTTGATTTTTGCCTTGGGTTTCTCTGCCCTCCACTTTTACTTTTCTTCTTTCTATCTTTTGCTTCTGCCTCCATTCTACTTCCCTCTGTCTCCTTGCATAGGTTCCCATCCCCCTGCCATATTAGTTTAACCCCTCCCCAACATCACTAGCAAACACTCCCCCTAGGACATTGGTTCCGGTCCTGCCCAGGTGCAGACCGTCCGGTTTGTACTGGTCCCACCTCCCCCAGAACAGGTCGAATAAAGAACTATAGTTTCTTACTTTCGATGGATATAAAATAATTAATTCCTTTGTATGGGCCCAAGTTTCCACATGATTTGCGCCTGATTTTTAGGAGCAACTGGTGGAGAACGGACTATCTTAGAATTTGCAATTCTCCACATTTTTTTTTCTGCAGTTCTAGTGAGGTAGAACAGTTCTACTTTGGAACAGAATTTTTTCTTCAAAAGGGGGTGTGTCCGGCCACTGACACCTGATTTGAAAGTTTCCACAGTGAAAATGTACTCCAAACTAAAGTAGAATGGAGCAAGTGAAGATTTTTGTAGAACTGAAAAAACCTGTTCTACACATTAAAAAATCAGGCGCAGGTTACAAATCAGGCGTCCAGAACGAGGTGGGGGGGAGGGGGGGGGGGGAAGGGAACTCATTAAATTCTACAATAAATCCTTATTTATACTAATACAAATATTATACAAATAAATCCAACCTGAATAAACATTTATAAGCAAAAGAAAAGATTAAATAAACCATCTTCCTACCTGTGTGAAAGTGCTTCAGCCAGGAAGAATGGTGCAGCAAGCCTCACAAAATGAGGGAGCCGACCGAACCCGGGGGCGGGGAGGAGGGAGCTGACCGAACGCGGGCCGGGGAGGAGGGAGCTGACCGAACGCGGGCCGGGGAGGAGGGAGCCAACCGAATGCGGGCCGGGGTGGGGGAGAGGGAGAGGAGGGAGCTGACCGGACGCGGGCCGGGGGGGGGGGGGGGGGGGGTAGGGAGCCGACCGAACGTGGGCTGGGGGGGAGGAGGAGGGAGCCGACCGAACGCGGGCGGGGGGGGGAGGGAAGGGAACCAACGAACGCGGGGGGGGGGGGGGGGGGGGAGAGGGAGCCGACGAACGCGGAAGGTGGGGGAGCCGACCAAACGCGGGCGGGGAGGGAGGAAGCCTATTGAACACGGGCTGGAGGGAGGGAGCCTACCGAACGCGGGGGGGGGGGGCGGGGGGGAGGGAGCCGTTCCAGACGGCTGGCGGGAAAGAGAGAAGGCTGCAGAAAGCCTTTGAAATTGAGGAGCCATTTCCCGACGGCAAAAGGGGGAGGTCGTCGGGAAACGGCTGCCTCAACTTTGAGGCTTCCTGCAGCCTTCTCACTGCTACAAGAAGCCTCTGTGCTGATGGCAATGTACTTTTATTAAAAAATGTTCAAAAACTAAACAGCTACAAAGAACTACAAAAATGGCCGAGTGCCAATGTTTTGTTCACACTGAGCATGTGCGAACGCTCCAACGCGCAATTGCAGCGTTGCCGGCAGGAAAAAAACTCATTTAAATAGTACCCGCCCCCTCCCACTTACAAAATCGGCGCGAGTGTAGGCTCCGCCCCCCTGGGCGCCGCGCCAAGCAGACAAGGAGCTGCAGAACGCTCCAGAATCGCTCGGTTTTTTTTACAGCGCCGTTTTAGGCGCGAAAAACGGGCGCCCAGCTCGGAGGGGCGTCCGTTTTTTATCATGTGGAAACTTGGGCCCTAAAGAAGATATTTTGTGACTAAATCCTGCTGCTTAATTTTATGTAGTTTACTTAATTTTCAAGGATGAACACAATTTTTTAAAATCCTACCTGATCTATCAAATCATAACATTTCAAGCCATTGGTTCCAGTTCAGATAAATTATTTCGGTGCTATCAAACTTTTCTCGTAATTATATAGTTGGTGTCCATAAAATTAAAATGTAAGTGGTATGTCACTTTTAATCCTTATCCAGATGAACAATATCATGCTCAGCACGACAAATATGACTAAAATCTAAATTTACTTTAATCAAATAAATTCTAATCAGTAACTGCAAAGTAAATTTATATTATCTTAATAAATGATGGAAGGGGATCATAGACTCTACAATTTACTCCCAGTAATTTTTCAGTCAAATGTATTCATAGTAATGCACAACTTTACTATTTCTTGAAGTATTTTTTGATATTGAGAGGTTAATAGAAAAGTTTTCTGTTTTGCAACAATCTACATTCATGATTTCCAGGATTAAGGAAAATATTGGTAAATACCTCTTCCCCAGCTTCATCTACCAAGGTCCAGTTCTGTATGTCTTTTCCTGCTGGAATAGCTGGCAGGGTTTTTTTGTCATTGGGTTTTATGTTCATCAGAAACTCAGATCGATGCCTAAGATTGTTTGGACATGATATATTTTAAATCACTGTGTAAAAGATCACACAATTAGTCACGGTATACATTTTAAATAAAATTTCAGATTTAAATGTTACATATAATTATGAAGTTAATTAAGACTAAGAAAATCATTCTTTGAAAATACATTTTTTGTTTTAAAGCAATTCGGTGTTAGAATACATTAAGGTTTGTTGAGAAACAAGCAATAGCACCAACTAATGTCGTGACTGAAGACTCAATATTTTATTGGTCAGAATCTCTCAGTTTATGGTCTGGCCACAAAATAGAGTTAACACAAGGAATGAAAACACGAATAGATGGCAGGAGACATAAAAAGTACCTTTTCCAATAGGAGAGCATACTTCCAGTCAGCAAATGAAGGAGTGGCATGATTGATGATGGAATTCAGACCTTCCTTCCAACTAAAGGAAGGCTACATGCAACAATAAAGGTAAACAATATGAAAGCCAAATATGGGGCCGTAAATTGCAGCCTCTCTGGGTGCGTTCAATGTGCGGCTGCACCCAAAGAGGCCTGGCAAATGCCGGTTCACGTGCGCATGCGCCAAGAAACGGCTTTTGCGATCTCTCAATGTGCCTTTTGACAGATCGCCACATCCCTGGGAGAAGGACATTTGCATGCAGAGATTTGGGCTATTTGCCCAACGAATGTCTTTCAAACTCTTACACCTGGTAAAAGCAGCGTTTAGCTTACTTTTACCAGCGTAAGAGTTTTAAAAGATAGAAAAATGAAATGTTATCACTAATTTTTATATTAAAAACCCTGTCCATTAAGGTAAGTTCATTTTTACCCCTATTAAAACATATTTTTTTAAAAATCAAAAAAATGAATTTTTGTCTAAAACATTTAATTAAATTCAATTTCAATTAATTTTAAATATGAGAGTAGTACAGAGTTAGACATTTCTCCACAGGGTAGTTAATTCAGTGGATGTACCAAGGTAGGCCGCTGTCATGAATTGTCTCGTCAATGGCTTAGCAGTGGTATTGCCACTGGCAGACAGGTAACCAAGGCATGGGGAGAGCCAGGAAAAGGAAACAGAAGAAATCTTAGCAAGTCACAAAGACAATGATACTTACTTGATTGGTGACAGAAGTAAGGCTAGGGCTTGCATGAAGAGAAAGATACCCGAAGGATCACTGAGCACTTTTATCTGAAATGAAGAAAAATGATGAATAAATTGTCTTAACATAGTTCACTGCAGCAAAAAAATGGATTGCTCGACAAGTAACTACCAGGTACAGCAGAGCACAGTTTCATTTTCTAACAGTTTTTGCATAAGAATATAAGAAATAGCAGCAGCAGTAGGCCATTTGGCCCCTCGAGCCTGCTCCACCATTTAATAAGATCATGGCTGATCTGATCATGCACCCAGCTCCACTTCCCTGCCCGCTCCCCATAATCCTTCACTCCCTTATCGTTCAAAAATCTGTCTATCTCCGCCTTAAATATATTCAATGACCCAGCCTCCACAGCTCTCTGGGGCAGAGAATTCCATAGATTTACAACCCTCCGAGAGAAGAAATTTCTCCTCCTCTCAGTTTTCAATGGGTGGCCCCTTATTCTAAGACTATGTCGCCTAGATTTAGTTTTCCTATGAGTGGAAATATCCTTTCTGCATCCACTTTGTTGAGCCCCCTCATTATCTTATAAGTTTCAATAAGATGACCTCTCATTCTTCTGAACTCCAATGAGTATAAGCCCAACCTACTCAACCGATCTTCATAAGTTAACCCCTCATCTCCGGAATCAACCTAGTGAACTTTCTCTGAACAGCCTCCAATGCAAGTATATCCTTCCTTAAATACGGAGACCAAAACTGTACGCAGTACTCTGGGTGTGGCCTCACCAATACCCTGTACAGTTGTAGCAGGATATCTCTCTTTTTATACTCTATTCCCCTTGCAATAAAGGTAAACATTCCATTTGTCCTCCTGATTACTTGCTGTACCTGCATACTAACGTTTTGTGTTTCATGCACAAGGACCCCCAGGTCCCTCTGTACTGCAGCCTTTTGCAATTTTTCTCCATTTAAATTATAATTTGCTTTTCTATTTTTTCTGCCAAAGTGGATAACCTCACATTTTCCCACATTATACTGCATCTGCCAAATTTTTGCCCATTCACTTACCTGTCTATATCCCTTTGCTGATTTTTTGTGTCCTCCTCACAATTTGCTTTCCCGCCAATCTTTGTATCATCAGCAAACTTGGCTACATTACACTCAGTTCCTTCATCCAAGTCATTAATATAGATTGTAAATAGTTGAGGACCCAGCACCGATCCCTGCGGCACCCCACTAGTCATTGTTTGCCAACCGGAAAATGACCCATTTATCCCGACTCTCTGGTTTCTGTTAGTTAGAAAATCCTCTATCCATGCTAATATATTACCCCCAGCCTTGTGAGCTTTTATCTTGTGCAGTAACCTCTTATGTGGCACGTTATCAAATCCCTTTTGGAAATCCAAATACACCACATCCACTGGTTCCCCCTTATCCACCCTGCTCGTTACAAATTTGTCAAACATGATTTCCCTTTCATAAATTCATGCTGACTCTGCTTGATTAAATCATGCTTTTCCAAATGTCCCGCTACTGCTTCCTTAATAATGGACTCCAGCATTTTCCCAACGACAAATGTTAGGCAAACTGGTCTATAATTTCCTGCTTTCTGTCTGCTTGCTCTACTAAAATAGGGGCGGTTTTCCAATCCGCTGGGACCACTCCAGAATCCAGGAACTTTTGGTAGATTACAACCAATGCATCCAACATCTCTGCAGCCACTTCTCTTAAGACTCTAGGATGTAGAGTCTGCCTTTAGTCCCATTATTTTACCTAGTACTACTTCATTAGTGATAGTGATTGTATCCTCCCTCCTTATAGCCCCTTGATTATAAATTATTGGGATGTTTTTAATGTCTTCTACAGTGAAGACCGACACAAAATATTTGTTCAACGCCTCTGCCATTTCCCTGTTCTCTATTATTCATTTCCCAATCTCATCCTCTAGGGGACCAACATTTACTTTAGCCACTCTTTTCCTTTTTATGTACCTGTAGAAACTCTTACTATCTGTTTTTATATTTCATGCTAGTTTATTTCATAATCAATCTTCCCTCTCTTAATCAATTTTTTTTAGTCGTTCTCTGCTGGCTTTTAAAAATTTTCCAATCCTCTGGCCTCCCACTAGTCTTGGCCACATTGTATGCCTTTGTTTTCAATTTGATACCCTCCATTACTTCCTTAGTTAACCACGGATGGTTATCCCTTCTCTTAGTCTTTCCTTCTCATTGGGATATATTTTTGATGCGAGTTATGAAATATCTCCTTAAATGTCTACCACTGCTCATCAATCGTCCCATACTTTAGTCTACTTTCCCAGTCCATTTTAGCCAACTCTGTCCTCATACCTTTGCAGTCTCCTTTATTTAAGTCTGAAATATGTATTCAGACAAACGTCATATAGCACCATAGCCTTCAAATTATAGTGGAGTTATAGGTGTGAATGCTTAACTTATCTGAAATGTCCCTTGCTGTATTTGTTTCAAGCAGAGATGTTAAGAACTCTACTAAAGAATTAAGGACAGGAACTTCAAAACAACGCATTAAGATTTTAATCTTAAAATCCCACAAATTAATTTAAAAGTTTATAACTTTTTAAAGCCATTAAAAATAAATCATTCTCAGGATGTGTGCTTTGCTGGCAAAGCATGCATTTATTGCCCATCCCGTTTCCCGGAGAAGGTGATGAGCCGCCTTCTTAAACTGCTACCATCTACATGGTGAAGGTGCTCCCACAATGCTGATCGGGAAAAAGTTCCAGGATTTTTACACAGCAACACAGACTGCTTCATTATTTGAAGAATTATGAATGGAGCTGGGCAGTGTACAATAATCAGCGAACAATACCACTTCTGGCCTTATGATGGAGTGAAGGTCATTGATGGAGCAGCTGAAGCTGAGGATGAGATGCCTTCAGGAACTCCTGCAGCGATGTCCTGGGGCTGAGATAATTGGGCTCCAACAACCACAGCCATCTTCCTTTGTGCCAAGTATGACTCAGAACTATTGGAGAATTCCACCCCCCCCCCCCACCGCCCCCCCCCCCGCCCCCACCCGCCACCAATCCCCAATGACTTCAGTTTTACTAGGGCTCTTTGGTGCCACATTCAGTCAAATGCTGCCTTGATGTCAAGGGCAGTCACTCTCACCTCACATTTTTGACAAGGCAAAGAGCATAAGCTTTAGATTGTTGACAAATATTCTAGTTAGGAATCACTATAAAGCCAAATACATTTTTAACAAAATGGAAAGCAGACCGTGGATTGCACTGAGAATGTTTTCCTGCATATCAAAACAAATTGTTAGTGATAGAAATGCCTTGGAAAGGTGTCATCACCTGCACCAAAATTTCTTAAAAGCACAGAAGATTTACTTGTTGTTGGTATGTGGAGTAGAATGATGAAAGTCTGCAAATTAAGCTATTTGAATTATGAATTTTAAGACTTTACTAATCAGTTTACATGCCAGGGTAGCCTTAGCTTTGTTCGCATACAAGTTAACAAAAAAAGGGCACTTTTGACAGCAGCAGCTTCTGCTATGGAGCAAGGTATACTCTACAGATTAGTGAATAGGCAAAACTGTGGCAAATGGATTTCAATGTAAGCAAATGTGAGGTAATCCACTTTCTAAATGGTGAAAGGCTAAAAACAGTGGAGGTGCAAAGAGACTTGGGAGATCCAGGAACATTGATCATTAAAATGTCATGAACAGGTACAGAAAATAATCAAAAAGGCTAATGGGATGCTAACCTTTACATCTGGCGGACTAGAATACAAGGCAGTAGAAGTTATGTTGCAGTTATACAAAACCCTGGTTAGAAACATAGAAAATAGGTGCAGGAGTAGGTCATTCGGCCCTTCGAGCTTGCACCACCATTCAATAAGATCATGGCTGATCATTCCCTCAAGTACCCCTTTCCTGCTTTCTTTCCATACCCCTTGATCCCCTCAGCCGTAAGAGCCATATCTAACTCCCTCTTGAATATAGACTACACCTGGAGCACTGTGAGCAGTTCTGGGCACCACACCTTAGGAAGGATATATTGGCCTTGGAAGGAGTGCAGCGTAGGTTTACCAGAATGATACCCAGACTTCAAGGGTTAAGTTACAAGGAGAGATTACACAAATTAAGGTTGTATTCCCTGAAATTTAGACGGTTAAGGGGTGATCTAATCAAAGTTTTCAAGATATTAAGGTTAAAGAGAGAGAAACTATTTGCACTGGTTGGGATTCTAGGACGAGAGGACATAGTCTAAAAATTTGAGCCAGACCTCTCAGCAGTGAAATTAGGAAACACTTCTATATACAAAGAGTGGTAAAAGTTTGGAACTCTCTTCTGCAAACGGCAATTGATGCGAGATCAATTGTTAATTTTAAATCGGAGATTGATAGCTTTCTGTTAACCAAAGGTATTAATGGAAATGGGCCAAAGTCGGATATATGGAGTGAAGTCGCAGATCAGCCATGATCTCACTGAATGGCAGAGCAGGCTCGAGAGGCTGAATGGCCGATGCCTGTTCCTATGTCCCTACCTTCATCATGGTTCTGTTCTATTGCTGTGTGCACGGGACCGTGACTCTAAGCTTTCAGTTACATTCTTGGCTGTTGGACACCCAGGATAGAACACAAATTCTTACATACAGAAATGCACTGAATAGTATGGTAACAAGATATAAGAACATAAGAAATAGGAGCAGGAAGCAGGCCATTGGTCCCTCGAGCCTGCTCTGCCATTTAATAAGATCATGGCTGATCAGATCTTGGGCTCAGCTCCACTTCCCTGCCCACTCCCCATAACCCTTCACTCCCTTATCGTTCAAAAAACTGTCTATCTCC
Organism: Pristiophorus japonicus; assembly: GCF_044704955.1. Lineage (NCBI taxonomy): Eukaryota > Metazoa > Chordata > Chondrichthyes > Pristiophoridae > Pristiophorus > Pristiophorus japonicus. Next base: position 101,555,657 of record NC_091978.1, on the reverse strand, counting down.
AACTTATATATATTCAATGACCCAGCCTCCACAGCTCTCTGGGGCAGAAAATTCCACAGATTTATGACCCTCAGAGAAGAAATTTCTCCTCATCTCAGTTCTAAACGGGCGACCCCTTATTCTTAAACTACACCTCCTAGTTCGAGATTCCCCCACGAGTGGAAACATTCTCTCTGCATCCACCTTGTCGAGCCCCTCAGCATCTTATATGTTTCAATAAGATCACATCTTATTCTTCTAAACTCCAGTGAGTATAGGCCCAGCCTGTTCAGCCTTTCTTCATGTCAACCCCTTCATCTCCGGAATCAACCTAGTGAACCTTCTCTGAACTGCCTCCAATGCAAGTATATCCCTCTTTAAATAAGGAGACCAAAACTGTGCACAGTACTCTATGTGTAGTCTCAACAATACGCTGTACAGTGTAGCAGGACTTCCCTGCTTTTATACTCCATCCCCCTTGCAATAAAGGCAAACATTCCATTTGCCTTCCTGATTACTTGCTGTACCTGCATACTAACGTTTTGTGTTTCATGCACAAGGACCCCCAAGTCCCTCTGTACTTCAGCATTTTCTAATCACATTATAAATTATAATTTGCTTTTTTTATTTTTCATGCTGAAGTGGAAACCTCATACTTTCCCACATTATACGCTATCTGCCAAATGTTTGCCCACTCACTTAGCCTGTCTATATCCCGAAGCAGTTTCTTTGTGTCCGCCTCACAACTTGCTTTCCCATCCATCTTTGTATCATCAGAAAACTTGGCTACATTACACTCGGTGCCTTCATCCAAGTCATTAATACAGATTGTAAATTGAGGGTTGAGGACCCAGCATCGATCCCTGTGGCACCCCACTAGTTACCGTTTGTGAACTGGAAAATGACCCATTTATCCCGACTCTCTGTTTTCTGTTAGTTAGCCAATCCTCTATCCATGCTAATATATTACCCCCAACCCTGTGAACTTTTATCTTGTGCAGTAACCTTTTATGTGGCACTTTATCGAATGCCTTCTGGAAATCTGGAAATCCAAATGCACCACATCCTCTGGTTCCCCCTGCTCGTTACATTCTCAAAGAACTACAGCAAATTTGTCAAACATGATTTCCCTTTCATAAAACCATGTTGACTCTACTTGACTGCATTATGCTTTTCCAAATGCCCTGCTACTGTTTCCTTAATAATGGACTCCAGCATTTTCCCAATGACAGATGTTAGGCTAACTGGTCTATAATTTCCTGCTGTCTGTCTCCCTCCTTTTTTAAATATTTGCGGTTTTCCAATCCAGAATCCAGACAATTTTGGTAGATTGCAACCAATGCATCCACTTTTTTTAAGATCCTAAGATGTAGGCCATCAGGTCGAGGGGACTTGTCCACCTTTAGTCCATTATTTTACTGAGTACTTTTTCTTTAGTAATAGTGATTGTTTTAAGTTCCCCCCTCCCTACAACCCCTTGATAATCTTTTATTGGGATGTTTTTAGTGTCTTCTACTGTGAAGACCAATACTAAATATTTGTTCAAAGTTTCTGCCATTTCCCTGTTCCCCATTATTAATTCCCCAGTCTCATCCTCTAAGGGACCAACGTTTGCTTTAGCTACTCTCTTTTTATATATCTGTAGAAGCTCTTCCTATTTGTTTTTATATGTCTTGCTAGTTTACTCTCATAATCCACCATCTCTTTCTATTATTTTTTTAGTTGTCCTTATCTGGTTTTTAAAATTTCCCAATCGTCTGGCCTCCCACTAATCTTGGCAATATTGTATACCATTTTAAAAAATTTGATACCATCCTTTACTTCTTTAATTAGCCACGGATGGTTCTCCCTTCTGTTAACATCTTTCCTTCTCACTGGGATATATTTTTGTTGAGTAATGAAATAACTGTCTGCCACTGCTTATTAACCATCTTGTTGTTTCATCTATTTTCCCAGTCCACTTTAGCCGACTCTGCCTTCATACATTTATAATTGCCTTTATTTAAGATCAGGACACTGGTTTGAGACCCAGCTGAATTTGAAATTCAACCATGCTATGATCACGCTTTCCTAGAGGATCCGTTACTATGAGATGATTTGTTAATCCTGTCTCATTACACAGTACTAGATCTAAGATAGCCTGCTCCCTAGTTGATTCCGCAATATACTGTTCAAGGAAACCATCCCAGATACACTCGATGAACTCTTCCTCAAGGCTTCCTTGGCTAATTTGATTTATCCAATCAATATGAAGATTAAAATCGCCCATGATTATTGCCGTATCTTGCTTACAAGCCTCCGTTATTTCTTGATTTATACTCCGTCCAACAGTTAGAAACATAGAAAATAGATGCAGGAGTAGGCCATTCAGCCCTTCGAGCCTGCACCACCATTCAATATGATCATGGCTGATCATGCATTTAGTACCCCATTCCTGCTTTCTCTCCATACCCCTTGATCCCTTTAGCCGTGAGGGCCACATCTAACTCCCTTTTGAATATGTCTAACGACAGGCCCCAACAACTTTCTGTGGTAGAGAATTCCACATGCCCACAACTCTCTGAGTGAAGAAGTTTTTCCTGATCTCTGTCCTATATAGCGTACCCCTTATCCTTAGACTCTGACCCCTGGTTCTGGACTTCCCCAACATCGGGAACATTCTTCCTGCATCTAACCTGTCCAATCCCGTCAGAATTTTATGTTTCTATGAGATCCCCTCTCATTTTTCTAAATTCCATTGAATACAAGCCTAGTCGATCCAGTCTCCATATGTCAGTCCTGTCATCCCGGGAATCAGTCTGGTGAACCTTTGCTGCACTCCCTTAGTTAGGGGGCCTAAAGACTACGCCCACCAGTGACTTCTTCTCATTATTTCTTATCTCCACCCAAACTGATTCTACATCTTGATCTCCTGAGCCAATATCATTTCTCACTACTGCACTGATCTCATCCTTTATTAACAGAGCTACCCCATCTCCTTTTCCTTTCTGTCTGTTCTTCCGAATTGTCAAATACCCCTGAATATTCAGTTCCCAGCCTTGGTCACTTTGCAACCACATCTCTGTAATCGCTATCAGATCATACCCATTTATATCTATTTGTGCTGTCAACTCATCTGTCTTGTTATGCAGACTAGTAAGTCCAAGGTTTGATTCTAAGTCTGTGCCAAGTTATCTGATTTCAACAGGTTTTGCAGCAGCACTACTACAATAAGCTTCAGCATTGCTAGGCTAACAATAAGAAAATATGCCAGGGTTCCCACTGGTTTTCAATGGAAATTAGGCATAATAGCTTTTTTCTTCCTTTTTTATTCATTCTCAGAATGTGGGCACAGCTAGCAAGGCCTACATTTATTACCCATCTTTACTTGCTCCACAGAGGTGGTCGTGCACATTCTGCTTGAACTGCATGTAGCAGTTTAACAGGCCCCTTCAGAGGGCAGTTAGAGTCTATGGCATCGAACTGGAGCCACATATAGGCCAGACTGAGTAAAGATAGCAGGCTTCCTACTTTAATGAACCAGTCAGGTTTCTACGACACTCCGACAGCTTCTTGGTTACTTTTACTGATACCAGCTTTTTTTTAATTTTCAGATTTATTTTTATTAACTGAATTCAAATTCTCAAACAGCCATCGTGGGATTTGAACTCATGCTCTCTGGATTACTAATCCAGTAACATAAGCTGTGTTGCCTGTTCAGTGCCAGGGTTAAGGATATCACCTCACAGCTGGAGAAGAATTTGGAGTGGGAAGGGGAGGATCCAGTTGTCGTGGTCCACGTAGGAACCAACGACATAGGTAAAACTAGCAATGAGGTTCTGCTGAGAGTGTTTGAGGCAGAGTCAGCATGGTTTTATGAAGGGGAAGTCATGTTTGACAAATTTGCTGGAATTCTTTGAGGATGTAACGAACAGGGTGGATAAAGGGGAACCAGTGGATGTGGTGTATTTGGACTTCCGGAAGGCATTTGACAAGGCGCCACATAAAAGGTTACTGCACAAGATAAAAGTTCACGGAGTTGGTGGTAATATATTAGCATGGATAGAGCATTGGCTAACTAACAGAGTCGGGATAAATAGTTCATTATCGGGTTGGCAGCCACCAACTAGTGTATTGCCGCAGGGATCAGTGCTGGGACCCCAACTATTTACAATCTATATTAACAACTTGAAAGAAAGGACTGAGTGTAACGTAACCAAGTTTGCTGACGATACAAAGATGGGAGGAAAAGCAATGTGTGAGGAGGACTGCAAAAGGATATAGACAGGCTAGTGGGCAAAAATTTGGCAGATGGAGTATAATGTTGGAAAGTGTGAGGTCATGCACTTCGGCAGAAAAAAATCAAAGAGCAAGGTATTGTTTAAATGGAGAAAGATTGCAAAGTGCTACAGTACAGCGGGACCTGGGTGTACTTGTGCATGAAACACAAAAGGATAGTATGCAGGTACAGCAAGTGATCAGGAAGGCCAATGGAATCTTGGCCTTTATTGCAAAGGGGATGGAGTATAAAAGCAGGGAAGTCTTGCTACACCTGGAATACTGTGTGCAGTTTTGGTTTCCATATTTACGAAAGTACATACTTGCTTTGGAGACTGTACAGAGAAGGTTCACTAGCTTAATTCCGGAGATGAGGGGTTGACTTATGAGGAAACGTTGAGTAGGTTGGACCTCTACTCATTGGAACTCAGAAGAATGAGAGGTGATCTTATCGAAACGTATAAGATTATGAGGGGGCTTGACAAGGTAGATGCAGAGAGAATGTTTCCACTGATGGGGAGACTAGAACTAGAGGGCATGATCTTTGAATATAGTGTCACCCATTTAAAACAGAGATGAGGAGAAATCCTCTCTGAGGGTTGTAAATCTGTGGAATTCGCTGCCTCAGAGAGCTGTGGAAGCTGGGATATTGAATAAATGTAAGACAGAAATAGATAGCTTCTTAAACGATAAGGGGATAAGGGGTTATGGGGAGTGGGCAGGGAAGTGGAGCTGAGTCCATGATCAGATATGATCTTTTTGAATGGCGGAGCAGGCTCGTGGGGCCATATGGTCTACTCCTGTTCCTATTTCTTATGTTCTTAACTAGGGTCGAAATTAAAAAGCAGAACTTGAAAAGTAGTCATCTCTTGACTGTTAACTGAGTCACGTGCAAATTGGCATAGGGACAAGCGGATCAGAGAGTTAAATGTGTGCTCAAAGAGTGATGTGGAAGGAAGAGGTTTTGATTCATGGGGCATTGGCACCAGTACTGGGGAAAGAGGGTGCTGTTCCGTTGGGATGGGCTCTACTTAAACCGGGTTGGGACCGGTGGCCTGGCTAATCGAATACCTAGGGCTGTAGATATGGCTTTAAACTAAAAAGGGATTGGGGGGGGGGGGGGAAAGAGAAAGAGAGGAAAGTTAAAAATCTAAAGAGAAAAGTCAAGAAAATGGTGCAGTGTAGCGATCTGGGTAAAGAAAACCAGTGTGTGACAGGAAGGGACAGAGAGTTTAATGGTAAAAGTACATCAGCGAATAAGGTGAAAGCAAGGAATAATGGTTAAAAGGTTAAAATTAAAGGCTTTTTATCTGAATGCACAAAGCATTCGTAACAAGATAGACGAATTAGTGGCACAAATAGTGGCCCATCCTTGACTCCGAGGGACTGCCTAAGAAGAGATACAAAGAGAGATAAATGGCTTTGATCTAATTACAGAGACATGATTGCAAGGTGACAAAGATTGGGAACTACATATTCCACGGTACTTGATGTTTTGAAAAGATGGGATTGGTAGCACTGATAATAAAGGATGACATAAGGATAGTAGTGAGAAAGGATCTTGGCTTGGAAGATGAGGAAATAGAATCAATATGGGTGGAGATAAGAAATAACAAGGGGCAGAAAACACTGGTTGCAGTAGTTTATAGACGCACCCAAACAGTAGCTGTACCATTGGACAGAGTATTAATCAACAAATAATAGGAACTTGTAACAAAGGTAATACAATAATCATGGGGGAGTTTAATCTTCATATAGACTGGGCAAATAAAATTGGCAATGGTAGTCTGGAAGATGAGTTCATGGAATGCATTTGGGACAGTTTCCTAGAACAATATTTCATGGTACCAACCAGGGAACAGGCTATTTTAGATCCTGTATTGTGTAATGAGACAGGGTTAATTAGTAATCTTATAGTAAAAGATCCTCTGGGGAAGAGTGATCATAATATGATAAAATTTCACATTGAAGTATTTCACTCTCAAGCTCAATCGGAAACAAGAGTCTTAAACTTAAATAAAGCCAATTACATAGGTATAGGGGCGAGTTAGCTAAGGTAGATTGAGAAGTTAGAGAAAAGGTATGACACGAGATAAGCAATGACAAACAGTTAAAGAAATGTTCGTGTTCAGAGAGTTGGGTGTCCTCGTACAGGAAACACAGAAAGTTAGCATGCAGGTACAGCAAACAATTAGGAAGGCAAACGGCATGTTGGCCATTGAGGAGGAATTTCTTCACTCAGAGGGCTGTGAAACTTTGGAATTCTCTACCTGAAAGGGCTGTGGATGATCAGCACAAGAGTAAGGAAGTCTTACTACAATTGTACATGGCTTTGATGAGACCACACCTGGAACACTGTGCACAGTGTTCAGTTCCATTCATAACTTCTCAGAAAATGAAGCAGTCCATGCCCGCATGCAACAAGACCTGAACAACATTCAGGCTTCGGCTAATAAGTGGCAAGTAACATTCGTGCTATACAAGTGTCAGGCAATGACTATCTCCAACAAGCGAGAGTCGAACCACCACTCCTTGATATTCAACGGCATTACCATCACCGAATCCCCCGCCATCAACATCCTTGGGGTCACCATTGATCAGAAACTTAACTGGACCAGCCACATAAATACTGGCAATAAGAGCTGGTCAGATGCTGGGTATTCTGCGGCGAGTATCTCACCTCCTGACTCCCCAAAGCCTTTCCACCATATACAAGGCACAAGTTAGGAGTGTGATGGAATACTCTTCATTTGCCTGGATGAGTGCAGCTCCAACAACACTCAAAAAAGCTCAACACCATCCAGGACAAAGCAGCCCATTTGATCAGCACCCCATCCACCATCTTCAACATTAACTCCCTCTACCACCAGTGCACCGTGACTGCAGTGTGTACCATCTACAAGGTGCATTGCGGCAACTTGCCACGGTTCTTCTTCAGCAGCACTTCCCAAACTCACGACCTCTACCACCTAGATGGACAAGGGGAACAGGCGGATGGGAAAACCATCACCTGCAAGTTCCCCTCCAAGTTACAAACAATCCTGATTTGGAAATATATCGCCGTTCCTTCATCGGCACTGGGTCAAAATCCTGGAACTCCCTCCCTAACAGCTGTGGGAGTACCTTGGCGGTTCAAGAAAATGGCTCATCACCACCTTCTCAAGGGCAATTAGGGATGGGCAATAAATGCTGGCCTTGCAGACGACGCCCACAACCGGGAACGAATAAAACATTTTTTTTAAGTTTGGCCTCTTTATCTATCTGAGAAAGGACATAATACAGGCGACTGACAGGGTCGATGCTGAGAGGTTGTTTCCCTTGACTGGAGAACCTATAACTAGGTTGCAGAGTCTCAGGAAAAGGGCTCAGCCACTTAATACTGAGATGACTTAATACTGAGAAACACAAAAGGTTAGTATGCAGGTACAGCAAGTGATCAGGAAGGCCAATGGAATCTTGGCCTTTATTGCAAAGGAGATGGAGTATAAAAGCAGGAAAGTCTTGCTACAGTTATACCTGGTATTGGTGAGGCCACACCGAGAATATTGCGAACAGTTTTGGTTTCCATATTTATGAAAGGATATATTTGCTTCGGAGGCAGTTCAGGGAATGTTCACAAGAGTGATTCCGGAGATGAGGGGGTTGACTTATGAGGAAAGGTTGGGTAGGTTTGGCCTTTAATCATTGGAATCCAGAAGAATGAGAGGTAATCTTATCGAAACGTATAAGATTATGAGGTGGCTTGACAAGGTGGATGCAGAAAGGATGTTTCCACTGAGAGGGGAGACTAGAACTAGGGGACATAATCTTAGAATAAGGGACTGCCCATTTAAAACGGAGATGAGGAGGAATTTCTTCTCTCAGAGGGCTGTAAATCTGTGGAATTCGCTGCCTCAGAGAGCTGTGGAAGCTGGGACATTGAATAAATTTAAGACAGAGATAGACAGTTTCTTAACCGAAAAGGGATTTAGGGTTATGGGGAGCGGGCCGGGGTTAACATAGAAAATAGGTGCAGAAGTAGGCCATCCGGTCCTTCGAGCCTGCACCATTATTCAATAAGATCATGGCTGATCATTCCTTCAGTACCCCTTTCCTGCTTTCTCTCCATACCCCTTGATCCCTTTAGCCGCAAGGGCCATATCTAACTCCCTCTTGAATATATCCAAGGAACTGGTATCAACAACTCTCCGCGAACCCGCGGAATTCCACAGGTTAACAACTCTCTGAGTGAAGAAGTTCCTCCTCATCTCAGTCCTAAATGGCTTACCCCTTATCCTTAAGACTGTGTCCCCTGGTTCTGGACTTCCCCAACATCGGGAACATTCTTCCTGTATCTAACCTGTCCAGTCCCGTCAGAATTTTATATGTTTCTATGAGATCCCCTCTCATCCTTCTAAACTCCAGAGAATACAGGCGCAGTCGATCCAGTCTCTCCTCATATGTCAGTCCTGCCATCCTGGGAATCAGTCTGGTGAACCTTCGCTGCACTCCCTCAATAGTAAGAACGTCCTTCCTCAGATTAGGGGAACAAAACTGAACACAATATTCCAGGTGAGGCCTCACCAAGGCCCTGTACAACTGCAGTAAGACTTCCCTGCTCCTATACTCAAATCCTCTTGCTATGAAGGCCAACATACCATTTGCCTTCTTCACCGCCTGCTGTACCTGCATGCCAACTTTCAATGACTGATGAACCATGACACCCAGGTCTCGCTGTACCTCCCCTTTTCCTAATCTGCCGCCATTCAGATAATATTCTGCTTCGTGTTTTTGCCCCCAAAGTGGATAATCTCACATTTATCCATATTATACTGCATCTGCCATGTATTTGCCCACTCGCCTAACCTGTTTAAATCACCCTGCAGCCTTTTAGCGTCCTCCTCACAGCTCACACCGCCATCCAGTTTAGTGTTATCGGCAAACTTGGAGATATTACACTCAATTCCATCATCTAAATCATTAATATATATTGTAAAGAGCTGGGGTCCCAGCACTGAGCCCTGGCGGCACTCCACTAGTCACTGCCTGCCATTCTGAAAAAGACCAATTAATCCCGACTCTCTGCTTCCTGTCTGCCAACCAGTTCTCTATCCACGTCAGTACATTACCCCCAATACCATGCGCTTTGATTTTGCACACCAATCTCTTGTGTGGGACCTTGTCAAAAGCCTTTTGAAAGTCCAAATACACCACATCCACTGGTACGCCCCTGTCCACTCTACTGGTTACATCCTAAGAGGCTGCAGGGTGATTTAGACAGGTTGGTCCCTTAGAAGATGAGAAGGGGTATTTAATAATGGGAAATGTGGAAATGGCTGAGACCTTAAACAATTATTTTGCTTCGGTCTTCACAGTGGAAGACACAAAAACCATGCCAAAAATTGCTGGTCACGGGAATGTGGGAAGGGAGGACCTTGAGATAATCACTATCACTAGGGGGGTAGTGCTGGACAGGCTAATGGGACTCAAGGTAGACAAGTCCCCTGGTCCTGATGAAATGCATCCCAGGGTATTAAAAGAGATGGCGGAAGTTATACCAGATGCATTCGTTATAATCTACCAAAATTCTCTGAACTCTGGGGAGGTACCAGCGGATTGGAAAGCAGCTAATGTAACGCCTCTGTTTAAAAAAGGGGGCAGACAAAAGGCCGGTTAGTTTAACATCTGTAATGGGGAAAATGCTTAAAGCTATCATTAAGGAAGAAATAGCGGGACATCTAGATAGGAATAGTGCAATCAAGCAGATGCAACATGGATTCATGAAGGGGAAATCATGTTTAACTAATTTTCAGGAATTCTTTGAGAATATAACGAGCATGGTGGATAGAGGTGTACCGATGGATGTGGTGCATTTAGATTTCCAAAAGGCATTCGATAAGGTCCACACAAAAGGTTACTGCAGAAGATAAAGGTACGCGGAGTCAGAGGAAATGTATTAGCATGGATAGAGAATTGGCTGGCTAACAGAAAGCAGAGAGTGGGGATAAATGGGTCCTTTTCGGGTTGGAAATCGGTGGTTAGTGGTGTGCCACAGGGATCGATGCTGGGGCCACAACTGTTTACAATATACTTAGATGACCTGGAAGAGGGGACAGAGTGCAGTGTAACAAAATTTGCAGATGACACAAAGATTAGTGGGAAAGCGGGTTGTGTAGAGGACACAGAGGCTGCAAAGAGATTTGGATAGGTTAAGCAAATGGGCTAAGATCTGGCAGATGGAATACAATGTCGGAAAATGTGAGGTCATTCACCTTGGAAAAAAACAGTAAAAGGGAATATTATTTGAATGTGGAGAAATTACAACATGCTGCGGTGCAGAGGGACCTGGGGGTCCTTGTGCATGAATCCCAAAAAGTTAGTTTGCAGGTGCAGCAGGTAATCAGGAAGGCGAATGGAATGTTGGCCTTTATTGCGAGAGGGATGGAGTACAAAACCAGAGAGGTCCTGCTGCAACTGTACAGGGTATTGGTGAGGCTGCACCTGGAGTACTGCGTGCAATTTTGGTCACCCTACTTAAGGAAGGAAGGATATACTAGCTTTGGAGGGGGTACAGAAACGATTCACTAGGCTGATTCCGGAGATGAGGGGGTTACCTTATGATGATAGATTGAGTAGACTGGGTCTTTACTCATTGAAGTTCAGAAGGATGAGGGGTGATCTTATAGAAACATTTAAAATAATGAAAGGGATAGACAAGATAGAGGCAGAGAGGTTGTTTCCACTGGTCGGGAAGACTAGAACTAGGGGGCACAGCCTCAAAATACAGGGGAGCCAATTTAAAACCGAGTTGAGAAGGAATTTCTTCTCCCTGAGGGTTGTGAATCTGTGGAATTCTCTGCCCAAGGAAGCAGTTGAGGCTAGCTCATTGAATGCATTCAAATCACAAATAGATAGATTTTTAACCAATAAGGGAATTAAGGGTTATGGGGAGCGGGCGGGTAAGTGGAGCTGAGTCCACGGCCAGATCAGCCATGATCTTGTTGAATGGCGGAGCAGGCTTGAGGGGCTGGATGGCCTACTCCTGTTCCTAATTCTTATGATCCTCAAAAAATTCCAGAAGATTTGTCAAGCATGATTTCCCCTTCATAAATCCATGCTGACTTGGATCAAACCTATCACTGCTTTCCAAATGCGCTGCTATTTCATCCTTAATGATTGATTCCAACACTTTCCCCACAACTGATGTCAAGCTAAACAGTCTATAATTACCTGTTTTCTCTCTCCCTCCTTTTTTAAAAAGTGGTGTTACATTAGCAACCCTCCAGTCCATAGGAACTGATCCAGAGTTGATAGACTGTTGGAAAATTATCACCAATACATCCACTATTTCTAGGGCCACTTCCGTAAGTACTCTGGGATGCAGACTATCAGGCCCTGGGGATTTATCGGCCTTCAATCCCGTCAATTTCCCAAACACAATTTCCCGCCTAATAAGGATATCCTTCAGTTCCTCCTTCTCACTGGACCTTCAGTCTTCATAATGGATCTCAGTCCACGATCGGATCAGCCATGATCGTATTAAATCGTGGAGCAGGCTCGAGGGGCCATATGGCCTACTCCTGCTCCTATTTCTTATGTTCATATTATGAGGAAGAATTTTTTCACTCAGACGGTTATGAATCTTTGGAATTCTCTACCCAAAAGGGCTGTGGCTACTCCATCATTGAGGATATTCAAGGCTGAGATAGATAGATTTTTGGTTTCTTGGGGAATCAAGGGATATGGGGATCAGGCGGGAAAGGAGTTGAGGTCGAAGATTAGCCATGATCTTACTGAATGGTGGAGCAGGCTCAAAGGGCTGTATGGCCTACTATTGCTCCTTATTCTTATGTTCTTATAACCACCACACTACCCTACCTCATCTTCTACTGCATATATACATCATTGTCAGCTAAAAGATAATTTAGAACAGTTCTGGATTTTAAAAAAAATATGGTTTTTACAGCAATTCTGAAAAAGAATGCTGTGGAGATCGTTTTTATGCTGTTGAGCTTTTTAAAAAAAAGACGCTATAAATATTGTAGAATTACGTGAACAAAGCATTCAGCGCTAACAGTAGACTCAATGGCTGAAAAAAATTATGGAGGACATCATATGCTTGTCATTGTCAGATAAGAATTTCAGGGAGTAGCTCTTGCGGACTTGCACTATAACAAATGCTGCATTAAACAGGGCAAGTGATGATCGATTTGCCAAGAGTGTTTAAAATAAATTACTACGTGTTTGTGCTGTGCCGTGGCACCTTTTGGGGAGTTGTTAATGAGTCAAGAAAATCCTCAGCAACATTTTTGTACTGTACCCTAAACTGGATACAATTTATAGAACATGCACTTAGTGATTAATTTTAAATCAAAATTACTACATTTTTCTGTCTGAATTTCAAAACGTATAATGCGGCAGTTTTTAAAAATACACAGGCAAACCACTAACGCTTTGAAATTTGTATTGCTAGATATTTCTTGTATTATTTTATCACAAATTAGAATCACCATACGCATTACAGAAACAGATAAAAATATGTAATTTTCTGTAAGACATTAAATTAAAAGCAAGGTTGCATTAGGTTCATGCAGCGTGTAAAATCATACCTTTACAAATGGGGCTGCCCATTTGCTCACACCAGCTGGGCATCTAAGGATATGATTCAGAAGAAAGAGGTGATCAGCAGCGGAGCCAACTCTGTGTAACACTGCAACCTAAAAGGATTTATTGTTAATAACTGAAGAACAGATTTATAATAAACAATGTAAGGTGATGTCTAGAACTATCACTTTGTCTCACTGTTCAGGTACAAATATGTCACAAAAAGGTTACTTTTCTAATTGTTTACACCTGTGAGATAGATTCAAGCTATTCTCCAGGATCTGTTCTGGGTGTCAGCTTTTCATTATGTTAATGACTTGGAAGAAGGAATAGAGAATTGTATATCTAAGTTTACAAATGACATTAAGTTTGGAGACACAGTAAGTTGTGTGGATGGGAGGATAAATTTACAAAGGGATATAGACTAAGTGAGTCAGCAAAACTATGGCAGATGAAGTTCAATGAGACTAGGACCTGTGGCGGAGCAATGGGATTTAGGTGTCCATGTGCAAAGATCACTAAAAGCTAGTGCACATGTACAAAAATGAATCAAGGCGGCCTTTATCACAAGGGGCTGGAATACAAAAGTGAGAAAGTGATGCTTCAGTTGTACAGAGCTTTGGTCAGACCCCATTAGTACTGCATTCAATTTTGGGCATGCGCATCAAGGAAGCTGTATCAGCTTTCACCAGAATGATACGTCTTAAAGGGTTAAATTATGAAACTAGGTTGCATAAACTTGGCTTGTATTCCCTCAAGTTTGGAAGTTTGAGGGGTAATCTATCTATAAAATCGTAAAGGGATTCAATGCAATAGATTCAAAGAAACTATTTCCTCTGGTGGGGAAATCCAGAACAAGTGGGCATAATCTTAAAATTAGAGCTAGGCCATTTAAGAGTGAAATCAGGAAGCACTTCTTCCACTCAGAGGGTAGTGGAAATCTGAAACATCTTTCCTAAATGATTGTGGATGCTGGATCAATTGAAATTTTCAAGACTGAGATAGATAGATTTGTGTTAGGTAAGAGTATCAAGGGATATAGAAAAGTTGCAGGTAAATGGAGTTGAGGTACAGATCAGCAATGATCTAACTAAATTGCACACTTACTTTGCTTTCAGAAGCTTTGATGCAATAGAGGTAGGAATTTTTCCACTCATGTGGTTCCAATGGAAAATTATTTAATCAGTTTTTGGTTGGCTTTTCTCTGAAAAACGTGTCCACAAAATTGCAGTCTCATGACATGAACATGAACAGAATGGTGAAGGGTATTTAACAATTGAATTATGTGAGATCGAGACAGGAAAATTATGGGGATGTTAAATGTTGAGACTTAAAGCACTGGATACAATTAGTATTACTAATGTCCAGCAATGGTGTATTCAGTTTGGGGCCGGGAAGAAACTGAAAGTCACCTAGATCCACCCACATCAAGACATCTAATGGACATTTTATAACGTTTAATATTGTAATTTCATACCAATTTCTGTAGCCAGAGAAGAATGTCACTGTAGAACTGACCATCTTCAATTATTCTTCGGGTAAAACTGAAGATTACACTGATGCTTTCTTTTAAAAGTTGCAGATCTGAATGGCTGCAATCTATTTTTTTATCATCTATATATAAATCATAAGAAAACTGTTAGACTATTGCATGCGATTAGTGATCATTTAAAAAATAAGCATTGAAAGCACAAAATTGCATTTTCACCATGTTCAGTATTTCAATTTAAAGTTAAAATCATTTTAAAAAGAGAAAGTCCATCATACAAACTAACAATGGGCTTTACTTTGTATTCTCTAAAATTATCATTTCCATGAATATGGGTACAATTAGAGAAAGGCAAAACATTAAAGTAACGCCTCAGATCTGAAGATATCGTCGACAGTACACAATAGAATTCTACAAAACAATTCCTGTCCAAGTTGGAACTAGTGTTGCTAATAGCCTTTAACAGCAGGACATCAAACTACTAACATTCAATGTCACATTAATGTCATCACTAGCAAAAGTAGGGAAGGAGATAACCCACTACAGTAGCTACAGACTCATCTTGTTAAATTTTGAGTGCCAAATACTAATGTTGGTATTTCACGTGGATTTGAATCACTACTTCCTTATATAAAGTTATCAGATGGGATTTGTGAAAATCTGTTAATTCTCTGGCACCTTGATGAAACGTTAAAATATGTCATCATATTGTTCCAATAATAAGTATCCCACTGTGGTACTTTCCTTAGATGCCGAAAATATGTTTAATACGGTCAAGTTGAGATTCCTTTGAACTGGAAAAAGCTTCAGACTTGGTTTCATCGGGTAGATAAGAGTCTGCACAAAACTCTGGTAACTTCATGTTACAAACTCAGGTCTGCTGAAGATAACGTCGACAGTACTATCAAGCGGCACTAACTCACCAATAACCTGCTCACCTGCTCAGTTTGGGTCACTCGGCTCCAAAACTCATTACAGCCTTGGTCCAAACAGGGACAAAAAAGCTGAATTCCAGAGGTCAGGTGAGAGCGACTGCCTTTGACATCAAGGCAGCAATTGACTGCGTATGGCATCAAGGAGCCCTAGAAAACCTGAAGTCAATGGGAATCAAGGGGAAAATTCTCCATTGGCTGGAGTCGTTCCCAGCACAAAGCAAGATAGTGTGGAGACCAATCATCTCAGCCCCAGTATATCGCTGCAGGAGTTCCTCAGGGCAGAGCATAGGCCCAACCATCTTCAACTACTTCATCAATGACCTTCCCTCCATAAGGTCAGAAGTGAGGATGTTCACTGATTATTTCAGTTCCATTCGCATCTCCTCAGATAATGAAGCAGTCCATGCCCGCACGTAGAAAGACCTGGATAACATTCAGGCTTGGGCTGGTAAGTGGTAAGTAACATCGTTCCACACAAGTGCCAGGCAATGCCCATCTCCAACAAGAGTCTAACCACTGCCCCATGACATTGAACAGCATTACCATTGCCGAAACCTCCATCAACATCCTGGGGGTTACCACTGACCAGAAACTTAACTGGACCAGCCACATAAATACTGTGGCTACAAGAACAGGTCAAAGACTGGGTATTCTACAGCAAATGACTCACATTATGACTCCCCAAAGCCTTTCTATTATCTACAAGGCACGTCAAGAGTGTGATGGAATATTTGCCACTTGCCGAGATGAGTGCAACTCCAACACTCAAATAGCTCGACACTATCCAGGACAAAGCAGCCCACTTGATTGGCACCCCATCCACAACCTTAAACATTCACTCCCTTAACCACTCGTGCACCGTGGCTGCAGTGTGTACCATCTACAAGATGCACTGCAGCAACTTACTAAGTCTTCTTCGGCAGCACCTCCCAAACCCGCGACCTCTACCACCTATAAGGACAAGGGCAGCAGGCGCATGGGAACACCATCATCTCCAAGTTCCCCTCCCAAGTCACAAACCATCCTGACTTGGAAATATATCCCTGTTCTTTCATCATCACTGGGTCAAAATCCTGGAACTCGTCCCTGGCAGCACTATGGGAGTATTTTCACTGCAAGGACTGCAGCAGTTCACCACCATCTTCTCAAGAGGAATTAGGGATGTGCAATAAATGCTGGCCTTGCCAGTAACGCCCACATCCCATGAACAAATTTTTAAAAAATTACTTGGGGAAATTACAGCTCACCCAAGGCTGGATGTCGAACAAGCAGTCTAGGTAAGGGTATCAAGGGGTATAGAACAAAGGTGAGTAAATAGTATTGAGGTATAGATCAGCCAAGATCTAAGTGGTGGAACAGGCTTGAAGGGCAAAATGATTCCAATGTTTCCACTGGTTTCATTTCTATTTTCAGTTAGGTTTCACTCATTCCTGTCTTTTCTTATGGCTGTGATGACCTGTGTCTTATTCTTTAGAGAACTTTAAAATTGTTAGGCTATGGAACCCATTAGCTGCCTCTTTGTTAACATATCTACATTCCTGATCTGTACTTGTTCTCTCCTCCCTTCTTTATTTTGATTAGTTCTATAAAGTTGCTTCTTCACCCTGACATTCTAGTTTTGATTAAGGTTCCAACCCCAAATCTACCCATCTTTCTGTTTCAGATGTTGCTTGACCTCCTATGCATTTCAAGAATTTTCAGTTTTATATCACATTTCCAAGATTTTATTCTTCTTCAGATCAAAAAAAAAATTGGCATACACAAATAGCAATCAGAGATGGTGCACTTTTAAAAATTTAGTGCTAATTGAAAAGTTCCTAATTGGATACAAGTGTGCACCCGAATACTTTTGCCTTTATTCTTCTAGTTGTCTTAAAAATAATTTGGTAGATTTTGTCACCCAAGACTTAAAATATTTTTAAAAACTGGAAAAATAAAGATAAAATACCGGAAATACACAGCAGGTCCACCAACATCCGTTTTAAATGAAAGGACAAGTTAATGTTTTGGTGTAGATCCTTCACAGAACTGAAGATCTATATTCAAAATGCTAAACTATCCATTTATGGCACACTAACCTTGTTTTTGCAGTACTGCCACTGCTCTAAATGCTGGTGAGCTGTTCAACAACCTGTATATGCAAGATTCCACTTGCAGGCGAGAAAGCACTGAGGTATAGGCATGTAAAGCCAATGTTTGATGCAAGTGATCAGCCTTAATTTCCAACACCCGTTGCAGCTCTCCTAGAACCAATGTGTTCATCTCTACAGTCTGAAATCGATGATAGCCTGTAACTTTTGATTGATCAGCACAAACTCCCTGTAAATTAATAGATGGTAATGTTAACAATGGAAGAAGGCAGAAGGTGTAGATTTCCATGCCAAAACAATGAAATTATTTAATATCCAATACCATAAAAATAGTAAGGAAAAAGGTAATTTGAGCATTGCACATATTCACTGCAAAGAGCATGTGCACTATCGTGAGCTCCCCCTCCTTTATATTAGCAAACCATTGCCACATTCAGAATTATTTTGTATCTCAACCCACCAAATTGGTGGCATAAAATGGTGCACAATTTTCTGGTACTCCAGTAACACTTTTAAGAATATCTTCCAACAACTTGGGATCTGAATTTGCATTCACATTGTACCAAATGGATTTGTCAATCTTACCTTATCGGCAATTATTCAATGCACTAATAGAATTGCACAGTGAATGAGGCCAATTGTCAACAGGCCAGAACAACTGGATGGAATACACACTATTTTGTCTTAAATTGGGAATGGTTGTACACAGACTCAGGTACCCATGTATCCTGATCAGCATCGGCAGTCCCTCGAAATCGAGGAAGATTTGCTTCCACTCTAAAAGTGAGTTCTCAGGTGACTGAACAGTCCAATACAAGAACTACAGTCTCTGTCACAGGTGGGATAGTTGTTGGAGGAAAGGGTGGGTGGGGAGTCCGGTTTGCCGCACGCTCCTTCTGCTGCCTGCGCTTGTTTTCTGCATGCTCTTGGCGACGGGATGCTCTTCCTCCACTTAGAGCGGTCTTTGGCCAGGGACTCCCAGGTGTCAGTGGGGATGTTGCACTTAATCAAGGAGGCTTTGAGGATGTCCTTGAACCGTTTCCTCTGCCCACCTTGGGCTCGCTTGCCGTGTAGGAGTTCTAAGTTCTGAGTAGAGTGCTTGCTTTGGGAGTCGTATGTCAGGCGTGCAATCAATGGTAGTATGGATCACTTTGCATATCTCGGGAGCCTATTATCAGCAAGGGCAGACATCAACGACTAGGTTCAACACTGCCTTCAATGCGCCAGCGCAGCCTTCGGCCGCCTGAGGAAGAGAGTGTTCGAAGACCAGGCCCTCAAATCTGGCACCAAGCTTATGGTCTACAGGGCTATAATGATACCCGCCCTCCTGTATGGCTCAGAGACGTGGACCATATACAATAGACACCTCAAATCGCTGGAGAAGTACCACCAACGATGACTCCGCAAGATCCTGCAAATCCCCTGGGAGGACAGACACACCAACGTCAGTGTTCTTGATTAGGCCAACATCCCCAGCATCGAAGCACTGACCTCATTCGACCAGCTCCGTTGGGCAGGCCACGTGTATCTACAGCTGGAATGTTGGATCCCATACAGAGTAAAGCTCCCTCTACACAGTCCCATCAAACACACCAGGGCAGGTACAGCACGGGTTAGATATACAGTAAAGCTCCCTCTACACTGTCCCATCAAACACACCCAGGGCAGGTACTGCACGGGGTTAATAGAGTAAAGCTTCCTCTACACTGTCCTATCGAACACTCTTAGGGCAGGTACACTATGGGTTAGAGAGTAAAGCTCACTCTACACTGTTACATCACACACTCCCAGGGCAGTGTGGAGCTATGATCAGGGGAAAGACCATGGTTTGGCTTAAACCAGAGCGAATAATAGAAAAGATTAGATTATAATGCGTGATGTTTATACCTATAATTGTGAAACTATAAGAAGTGACATAATTAACAGCAGGCAGGGTAGTTTAGAGGTAATGAGAAAATTACTAAAGAAAAGTAACTGCTGGGAACCTGGGAAAGTGTCCTTGTAAATCACAGATTAGAGAAGTTCCAGCTGTCTTTTCCTCGCTTCCTGCCCAAATCCAGCAGGGAAGACAAAGACGAATCCAGTGCCAGAGATGGATCACTGCAGGATATAAAAGTGAGGGGATGCTGATGTAAGGGTGCAGTTGGGACTGGAGACACTGGAGATCAAGCTCAGGGTGCCCGAGGTTCCATCCAGCGGGCTGACCTCGTGTCAGTTACTGTGGACACGCGGGACTTGTATGTTTACTCTGATTGATGGGTCAGTATAAGATACAGCACTGCGCAGAGAATCTGCTCATCTTATATTTCTTAATAAGGTAGCAAAGTTGCTAATACTAGACTCTAAACCTGCTAATTAATAAGCCAAGTTATTAGCTAGATTCAAAGTCTCTCTGCTCCTCTCTCTTTTTTAAGTTTTACTATTTAATGTACTTTTCCTACCATTTTCTTCCTCCCAAAATGTATCACATCACATTTCTCTGCATTAAATTTGATCTGACGTCTACCTGCCCCATTTACTAACTTGTGTATTCACACTGACGACTTTTACAGTCCTCTTCACCGTTGGCCATTGTACCTGTGGGCCCAGCGCACAGGCGCAGCAGAGGCCGGATTGTTGGCGAGGTTTGAGCCTCTGAGCAAGCGCGGCGCCCAGCGCGTTCCCTCTGTGTTTAAAGCGACATTGTCTCTGTTCCTGTGATTCAGAGCATGAGAAATAGGAGCAGGAGTAGGTCATACAGCCCCTGGAGCCTGCTTCGCCATTCAGTAAGATCATCACTCAACTTCCAACTCAACTTCACTTTCCTGTCCTATCCCCATGGAGATGATGTAATTTACCGAGATTTCCAAAAGGCCTTCGAGAAGGTGCCACATAATAGACTGAGGAACAAGGTCAAGGAACGCGGAGTCAGGGGACAAGTAGCAGAATGGATAGCCAGCTCCACCGCAAGTCGGGGCTATGGATGGGGGAGGGGCTGGAGCGCCGGGCCCTGGAGCATCGTGGGCGAAGGTGCGGCGAATGAGGGTACGGGGCCCAAAAGAGCCGAGGGCCCAGGGGCAGCATAGGCCTGCCTACGCTGCGATATGTGTGCACACTAGATATGTGCAGCAGAGCAGGTCTCCAGTCATCCTTTCAACCCTTGCCACTGAATAAAGGCCTAGCTCTGTCGAGCCCGCGTGGTGGCTGATGTGCAACGGTTACCACACGTTAAAAAAAATCCACGCACGGGCATCTTCCACCCCCTCAATTGGAGTTCAGGACTGGAACATCGGGTCCTTCATTGAAACATCTGTGAACTCTTGTGGAAGCAAGTCATCCTCGTTCGAGAGGACCGCCTATGATGATGATGATGATTATGTTGGATCCCATATGTATTGTTACATGGTCCTACCGTCTCGGAGACTCCTTTCTCCAATAAAAAAAATAGTCCTAGAAAACTCTGCAACTCCTAGCCTCTTTCACTTCTCTTGACCCTCATCCTTTTAAGCAAAAGATAGAAAGGAGAATAATAAAAGTGGAGGGCAGAGAAACCCAAGGCAAAAAGCAAAAAGGGCCACATTACAGCAAGATTCAAAAGTGTGTTAAAATGACAAGCCTGAAGGCTCTGTGCCTCAATGCGAGGAGTATTCGGAATAAGGTGGATGAATTAACAGTGTAGATAGCAGTTAACGGATACGATGTGATTGGCATCACGGAGACATGGCTCCAGGGTGACCAAGGCTGGGAACTCAACATCCAAGGGTATTCAGCATTTAGGAAGGATAGACAGAAAGAAAAAGAAGGCGGGGTGGCGTTGCTGGTTAAAGAGGAAATCAATGCAATTGTAAGGAAAGACATTAGCCTGGATGATGTGGAATCTGTATGGGTGGAGCTGCAGAATTCCAAAGGGCAGAAAACGCTAGTGGGAGTTGTGTATAGACCACCAAATAGTAGTAGTGAGGTTGGGGACTGCATCAAACAAGAAATAAAGGATGTGTGCAATAAAGGTACAGCAGTAATCATGGGCGACTTGAATCTACATATAGATTGGGTTAACCTAACTGGTAGCAATGCGGTGGAGGAGGATTTCCTGGAGTGTATTAGGGATGGTTTTCCAGACCAATTAGGGAGCTGGCCATCCTAGACTGGGTGATGTGTAATGAGAAGGGACAAATTAGCAATCTTGTTGTGCGAGGCCCTTTGGAGAAAAGTGACCATAATATGGTAGAATTCCTTATTAAGATAGAGAGTGACAAAGTTAATTCAGAAACTAGGGTCCTGAACTTAAGGAAAGGTAACTTCGACGGTATGAGGTGTGAATTGGCTAGAATAGACTGGCAGAGGATACTTAAAGCGTTGACGGTGGATAAGCAATGGCAAACATTTAAAGATCACATGGATGAACTTCAGCAATTGTACATCCCTGGCTGGAGTAAAAATAAAACTGGGAAGGTGGCTCAACCATGACTAACAATGGAAATTAAGGATAGTGTTAAAACCAAGGAAGAGGCATATAAATTGGCTAGAAAAAGCAACAAACCTAAGGACTGGGAGAAATTTAGAATTCAACAGAGGAGGACTAAGGGTTTAATTAAGAAGGGGAAAATAGAGTACGAGAGGAAGCTTGAAGGGAACATAAAAACTGACTGCAAAAGCTTCTATAAATATGTGAAGAGAAAAAGTTTAGTAAAGACAAATGTAGGTCCCTTGCAGTCGGATTCAGGTGAATTTATAATGGGGAACAAAGAAATGGCAGACCAATTGAACCAATACAAAGGAAGATACAAATAACCTTCCGAATGTACTAGGGGACAGTGAGTCTAGTGAGAATAAGGAACTGAAAGATATCCTTATTAGGCGGGAAATTGTGTTAGGGAAATTGATGGGATTAAAGGCCAATAAATCCCCGCGTCCTGATAGTCTGCATCCCAGAGTACTTAAGGAAGTGGCCCTAGAAATAGTGGATGCATTCGTGATTATTTTCCAACAATCTATCGACTCTGGATCAGTTCCTATGGACTGGAGGGTAGCTAATGTAACGCCACTTTTTTAAAAAGGAGGGAGAGAGAAAGCGGGTAATTATAGACCGGTTAGCCTGACATCAGTAGTGGGAAAAATGTTGGAATCAATCATTAAGGATGAAATAGCAGCCCATTTGGAAAGCAGTGACAGGATCGGACCAAGTGACCATGGATTTATGAAAGGGAAATCATGCTTGACGAACCTTCTGGAATTTTTTGAGGATGTAACTAGCAGAGTGGACAAGGGAGAGAATCAGTAGATGTGGTGTATTTGGACTTTCAAAAGGCTTTTGACAAGGTCCCGCACAAGAGATTGGTGTACAAAGTCAAAGCGCATGGTATTGGGGGTAATGTACTGGCATGGATAGAGAACTGATTGGCAGACAGGAAGCAGAGAGTCGGGATAAACGGGTCCTTTTCAGAATGGCAGGCAGTTACTAGTGGGATGCTGCAGGGCTCAGTGCTGGGACCCCAGCTCTTTACAATATACATTAACGATTTGGATGAAGGAATAGAGTGTAATATCTCCAGGTTTGCGGTTGACACTAAACTGGGTGGTGGTGTGAGCTGTGAGGTGGACGCTAAGAGGCTGCAGGGTGACTTGGACAGATTAGGTGAGTGGACAAATACATGGCAGATGCAGTATAATGTGGATAAATGTGAGGTTATCCATTTTGGAGGCAAAAGCACGAAGGCAGAATATTATCTGAATGGCGGCAGACTAGAAAAAGGGGAGCAACGAGACCTGGGTGTCATGGTTCATCAGTCACTGAAAGTGGGCACGCAGGTACAGCAGGCGGTAAAGAAGGCAAATGGTATGTTGGCCTTCATAGCTAGGGGATTTGAATATAGGAGCAAGGAGGTCTTACTGCAGTTGTACAGGGCCTTAGTGAGGCCTCACCTGGAATACTGTGTTCAGTTTTGGTCTCCTCGTCTGAGGAAGGACGTTCTTGCTATTGAGGGAGTGCAGCGAAGGTTCACCAGACTGATTCCAGGGATGGCTGGGCTGTCATGTGAGGAGAGACTGGATCAACTGGGCCTTTATCCACTGGCGTTTAGAAGGATGAAAGGGGATCTCATAGAAACATATAAGATTCTGACGGGACTGGTCAGGTTAGATGCGGGAAGAATGTTCTCGATGTTGGGGAAGTCCAGAATCAGGGGACATAGTCTTAGGATAAGGGGTAGGTCATTTAGGACCGAGATGAGGAGAAACTTCTTCACTCAGAGAGTTGTTGACCTGTGGAATTCCCTGCCGCAGAGAGTTGTTGATGCCAGTTCATTGGATATATTCAAGAGGGAGTTAAATATGGCCCTTACGGTTAAGGGGATCAAGGAGTATGGAGAGAAAGCAGGAAAGGGGTACTGAAGGAATGATCAGCCATGATCTTATTGAATGGTGGTGCAGGCTCGAAGGGCCGAATGGCCTACTCCTGCACCTATTTTCTATGTAATCTGAACTGGCTGGGGAAAGTCTCCCTCCCCCTTTCCACTCACAGATCAATTTTGTCTATTTCACTCATAATCTTGAAATCTTCTCCGTTTCAAAGAAGATAATCACAACTTCCTTAACTTTCCCTTCACAATAGATTCTTCAGTCTTAGAATCACTTTGGTTGCTTGCCTCTGTACTGTCGAGGACAGGGTGATCCTTTGTTTAATTACAGCAACAATTCAATCTCTTTTGATTTGTGCTTTAAAAATGCAAGCCTATTTTTAGTGCAACGGTCTTACAATTTCATAGGTTTATCCATATCTGAGGTCAATTAGTGGCTACGTAATGTTGCTGAGAGAAGTTTGCACTGAAAATTCCAAATGAGTATATGGAATACTCTATTGGAATTAAAGTTTACACTCAGACCAGGAGTTAATTTACAATGTCACACTAAAGTCTTGGCATTCTTGCAGTGGTTAGTGCTTACTGATTTTCACAGACCAGGTGAGTTATCTACTTGCCAGTACTCAGTCAGGTTCTTCTAGATCCACTGGCTCTATACCTCATCAGTACCTTGATATGGATGTGAATGCAAGAGCTGAGCTCCAGAGGAAAAGTGAGTGTAGCTGCCATAGAAATCAAGACAGTATTTGATCATGTGCAGCACCAATAAGCTCTAACTGAATTCAATGGAGGTCAAACAGAAAACCTCCACTGGCTGATATCATATCAGACACAAAAAATGGTTCTGGTCATCAGAAGACAACTATTGCTGCCCCAGGATATCACTGCAGGAGTTCTTCAAGGAAGCACTCTTAGCCCATCTTTCTGCAGTTGCTTCATCAATGAGCTTTCCTCCATCATAAAGTCAGAAATGGAGGTATCCCCTGAAAATTCCACAGTGCGGCTCCTTTCACAACTACTCCGAGAATGAAGCAGCCTACGCCAGAGGCACTTGGACAACATCCGGGCTTGGGCTGACAAGCACGCAAGTGCCAGGTAATGACCATCTCAAACAAGTGAAAACACAGATATCTCTCTGCTACCTTAATGGTATCACTATCACCAAGTCCCCTGCCATCAACATTAAGGGTCATAACTGAAACAGCGCATCAATACTGTGGCTACAAGAGCAGGGCAGCAGCTGGGTATCCTATGTTGAGTGGCTCACCTCCTGACCCATCAAAGCCCCTCCACTATTTACAAGGCTCAAGTCAGGAGGATGATGGAATTCGCACCACTCACCTGGATGGGTGCAGCGCAGCAACATTCAAGAAACTTAACACCATCCACAACAAAGCAGTTTGCTTGACTGGCACCCCTGCCACTGGGCTCAACATCCACCTCAGTCACCAGTACATTGCATCAGTGGTATTTATTATCCACAGGTTGCATGGCAGCAAAGTTACTTTGATGGTTACTCCCTTAAATGACCTCTACCATCAAGGTCAAGAGAAACAATATTATTGGGACGCCCTCACCTCCACGTCACATCCTAACCTGACTTGGGACGCAGTTCACCGTTGCAAGGTCAATATCCTGGAATTCCCTACTTAACAACATCCTGGAAGGATAATCACCACAAGGACTGGTGTTAAGGAGAAGGCCCACCACTACCTACTCCGGGCAACTAGGAAAGGGTAGTAAATGCAGCCTTGCCAGATTTGCCATCCCTCTCAGAAAAATATCGCACACCCCGCCCCCCCACCCTCATATTAAATTGTTAATCTTACTATCTTGTGTAGTCACTGATTTTGAAACAGCTACTTACATTTATAGTGCCTTTAATGTAAAGAAACATCCCAAAACATTTCACAGAGGCAAAAGAAAAAAAATTGAATACCAAGCCAAGAAAAGACCTACTACAAGATTGGTCCAAGACAGTGGTTTTAAGAAGGGTCTTAAAACAGGAGAGGTTGGTGGTGAGGCAAAGGGGAATTCCAGAGAAGAGGGCCGAGGCAGCGGAAAGCACAACTGCCGATGATGGGGTAAAGGGAAGAAGAAACACAAAAGCTGGAATGAAGGGAAGTTGAATGTGAATTATAATTTTAAATTTGTGATGTTGGGGGGCTGGGAGACAAGTTCGGTCAGCAAGGACAGGGGTGATGTGGGACTTGCTACACAAAGAAATATGGGCAGCAGAGATTTGGATGAGTTCAAGTTTATGGAAGAGGAGGATGTGAGACTAATCAGGAGAGCATTGGAATAGTTAAGCCTGGAGGTGACAAAGGTATTGATGAGCATTTCGGCAGCATATGGACTGAGGTTAGGGCAGTGGCGGGCAATATTATGGAGGTAAAAGTAGGTCAGACAAGCAGTCTGGCAGCACAAAGGTAGTGGAGGGATTGATAGAGGTGGAGGAGAGGTAGAACTGAAGAGTCATCAGAGTAGATGTCTGTGATGCTCTTGGGAGTGACAAAACCCTGATTGGAGAGATTCAAAGAAAGGGTGGCAGGAGAGATAGGAATGGATCCGAGAGGCAATAATGCATTTAAGGACTTGGAGAAGAAAAGCAGGTTGGAGATAGGGTGGCATTTTGTAAGGATGGAGGGGTCGAGGATGTTTTTTTTGAGGGGGAGTTAATGTTTATGGTTTTGAAAGAGGGGGCCAGGTGCCCAAGGATAGAAAGTTGGGTGGTCAGCAGTTTTTTTAGAAATTGGAGGCAAGGAATGATTAAAGCAGCAGAGCTAACTGATTAGTTGGCCTCCATATTTGTGACAAAGAAGTCCGTGAGCTATTTGCACGTTGGTAAGAGTGGAGGATGGAGGGGAGAGAGGTTTAAGGAAGCAGTGGGTAGTGAAAAGAAGTCTGTGAGCTTAGCTTATTTTGGCCAATTGCGTCAATTTCGTGACAAAAAAGTTTATTTAACCTTTAATGAATTGATTCAGTTCTAGCTCAATAAACCATTATTTTGTGCCCATTTCTTCACCAGTATATATCAAATTCATAGTTGGAATATGCATATTTTGAGGATATGGATTTGAATTGATCCCCTAACTAGGTGTATTAACTTACCACCAGCAGTAACTAAAGATGCTGTTGGATAATTTGCCAAGTTACCATCTGAACGGTAAGTGAATGCAATTAAAGCTGTATATGCAGCTGCAGTATTGCAGTCGAGTGTCCTCGACTCCATCCCACAACATGCTACCCGCCACTATCTCAGCAAAACACCAGCTCTGCATGAGGTAGAAAAGGCCATCCACCAGCTTAAGAACAAAGCAACGGGAGCGGATGGAATCCCTGCTGAGGCACTAAAGTATGGTGGAAAGGCACTATTGGCACGAATGCATGACCTCATCTCTCTCATCTGGAAGGAGGAGAGCATGCCGGGAGATCTCAGAGATGCAGTAATCATAACGATCTTTAAAAAAGGGGACAAGTCCAACTGCGGCAACTACAGAGGAATCTCCCTGTTATCAGCCACTGGGAAAGTTGTCGCTAGAATCCTCCTCAAACGTCTTCTCCCTGTGGCCGAGGAGCTCCTCCGGGAGTCAGTGTGGATTTCGTCCTCTACTGGGTACAGCGGACATGATTTTTACAGCGCGACAGCTGCAAGAAAAATGCAAGGAACAGCACCAACCCTTGCACATGGCCTTCTTTGACCTTACAAAGGCTTTTGGCACCGTCAACCGCGAGGGACTATGGAGCATCCTCCTTCGTTTCGGCTGCCCCCAAAAGTTCATCACCATCCTCTGCCTGTTCCACAATGACATGCAAGCCGTGATCTTGACTAATGGATCCATTACAGACCCAATCCACGTTCGGAGCGTGATCAAGCAGGGCTGTGTCATCGCGCCAACCCTTTTCTCAATCTTCCTCGCTGCAATGCTCCACCTCACACTCAACAAGCTCTCTGCTGGAGTGGAACTAAACTACAGAATCGGTGGGAACCTTTTCAACCTTCGGCGTCTCCAGGCCAGATTCAAGATCGTCCTAACCTCGGTCGTCGAACTACAGTACGCAGAGGATGCATGCGCCTGCGCACATTCTGAGTCTGAACTCCAAGTCACAGTCAACATCTTCATCGAGGCATACAAAACCATGGGCCTTACGCTAAACATTCGTAACACAAAGGTCCTCCACCAGCCTGACCCCGCCACACAGCACTACCCCGCCCCAGTCATCAAGATCCACGGTTCAGCCCTGGACAACGTGGACCATTTCCCATACCTCAGGAACCTAATATCAGCAAGGGCAGACATCAACGACGAGGTTCAACCCGCCTCCAGTGCGCCAGCGCAGCCTTTGGCCGCCTGAGGAAGAGAGTGTTTGAAGATTAGGCCCTCAAATCTGGCACCAAGCTTATGGTCTACAGGGCTGTAATAATACCCACCCTCCTGTATGGCTCAGAGGCATGGACCATGTACAGTAGATACCTCAAGTCGCTGGAGAAATACCATCAACGATGCGTCCTCGACCAGGCCAACATCCCCAGCATTGAAACACTGACCATACTTGATCAGGTGTCTCGTGTCTGGCAGGCCACGTTGTCCGCATGCCAGACATGAGACTCCTACAAGCGTTCTACTTGGAACTTCTTCATGGCAAACGAGCTAAGGGTGGACAGAGGAAACGTTACAAGGACACCCTCAAAGCCTCCCTGATAAAGTGCGGCATCCCCACTGACACCTGGAAATCCCTGGGAGCCAAAGACCGTCCCAAGGAGGGATTCAAATTCCTGGGGCATTGGAACCGGTTCTGGGGGAGGTGGGACCAGTACAAACCGGACGGTCTGCACCTGGGCAGGACCGGAACCAATGTCCTAGGGGGAGTGTTTGCTAGTGCTGTTGGGGAGGATTTAAACTGATATGGCAGGGGGATGGGAACCAATGCAGGGTGACAGAGGGAAACAAAAAGGAGGCAAAAGCAAAAGACAGAAAGGAGATGAGGAAAAGTGGAGGGCAGAGAAACCCAAGGCAAAGAACAAAAAGGGCCACTGTACAGCAAAATTCTAAAAGGACAAAGGGTGTTAAAAGAACAAGCCTGAAGGCTTTGTGTCTTAATGCAAGGAGTATCCGCAATAAAGTGGATGAATTAACTGTGCAAATAGATGTTAACAAATATGATGTGATTGGGATTACGGAGACGTGGCTCCAGGATGATCAGGGCTGGGAACTCAACATCCAGGGGTATTCAACATTCAGGAAAGATAGAATAAAAGGAAAAGGAGATGGGGTAGCATTGCTGGTTAAGGAGCAAATTAAGGCAATAGTTCGGAAGGACATGAGCTTGGATGATGTGGAATCTATATGGGTAGAGCTGCAGAATACCAAAGGACAAAAAACGTTAGTGGGAGTTGTGCACAGACCTCCAAACAGTAGTAGTGAAGTTGGGGAGGGCATCAAACATGAAATTAGGGATGCGTGCAATAAAGGTGCAGCAGTTATAATGGGTGACTTTAATATGCACATAAATTGGGTTAACCAAACTGGAAGCAATACGGTAGAGGAGGATTTCCTGGAGTGCATAAGGGATGGTTTTTTAGACGAATATGGGTGTTGTGTAATGAGAGAGGATTAATTAGCAATCTCGTTGTGCGAGGCCCCTTGGGGAAGAGTGACCATAATATGGTGGAATTCTGCATTGGGATGGAGAATGAAACAGTTAATTCAGAGACCATGGTCCAGAACTTAAAGAAGGGTAACTTTGAAGGTATGAGGTGTGAATTGGCTAGGATAGATTGGCGAATGATACTGAAGGGGTTGACTGTGGATGGGCAATGGCAGACATTTAGAGACCGCATGGATGAACTACAACAATTGTACATTCCTGTCTGTCGTAAAAATAAAAAAGGGAAGGTGGCTCAACCGTGGCTATCAAGGGAAATCAGGGATAGCATTAAAGCCAAGGAAGTGGCATACAAATTGGCCAGAAATAGCAGAGAACCCGGGGACTGGGAGAAATTTAGAACTCAGCAGAGGAGGACAAAGGGTTTGATTAGGGCAGGGAAAATGGAGTACGAGAAGAAGCTTGCAGGGAACATTAAGACGGATTGCAAAAGTTTCTATAGATATGTAAAGAGAAAAAGGTTAGTAAAGACAAACGTAGGTCCCCTGCAGTCAGAATCAGGGGAAGTCATAACGGGGAACAAAGAAATGGCGGACCAATTGAACAAGTACTTTGGTTCGGTATTCACTGAGGAGGACACAAACAACCTTCCGGATATAAAAGGGGTCGGAGGGTCTAGTAAGGAGGAGGAACTGAGGGAAATCCTTATTAGTCGGGAAATTGTGTTGGGGAAATTGATGGGATTGAAGGCCGATAAATCCCCAGGGCCTGATGGACTGCATCCCAGAGTACTTAAGGAGGTGGCCTTGGAAATAGTGGATGCATTGACAGTCATTTTCCAACATTCCATTGACTCTGGATCAGTTCCTATGGAGTGGAGGGTAGCCAATGTAACCCCACTTTTTAAAAAAGGAGGGAGAGAAAACAGGGAATTACAGACCGGTCAGCCTGACATCAGTAGTGGGTAAAATGATGGAATCAATTATTAAGGATGTCATAGCAGTGCATTTGGAAAGAGGTAATATGATAGGTCCAAGTCAGCATGGATTTGTGAAAGGGAAATCATGCTTGACAAATCTTCTGGAATTTTTTGAGGATGTTTCCAGTAGAGTGGACAAGGGAGAACCAGTTGATGTGGTATATTTGGACTTTCAGAAGGCTTTCGACAAGGTCCCACACAAGAGACTAATGTGCAAAGTTAAAGCACATGGGATTGGGGGTAGTGTGCTGACATGGATTGAGAACTGGTTGTCAGACAGGAAGCAAAGAGTAGGAGTAAATGGGGACTTTTCAGAATGGCAGGCAGTGACTAGTGGGGTACCGCAAGGTTCTGTGCTGGGGCCCCAGCTGTTTACACTGTACATTAATGATTTAGACGAGGGGATTAAATGTAGTATCTCCAAATTTGCGGATGACACTAAGTTGGGTGGCAGTGTGAGCTGCAAGGAGGATTCTATGAGGCTGCAGAGCGACTTGGATAGGTTAGGTGAGTGGGCAAATGCATGGCAGATGAAGTATAATGTGGATAAATGTGAGGTTATCCACTTTGGTGGTAAAAACAGAGAGACAGACTATTATCTGAATGGTGACAGATTAGGAAAAGGGAAGGTGCAAAGAGACCTGGGTGTCATGGTACATCAGTCATTGAAGGTTGGCATGCAGGTACAGCAGGCGGTTAAGAAAGCAAATGGCATGTTGGCCTTCATAGCGAGGGGATTTAAGTACAAGGGCAGGGAGGTGTTGCTACAATTGTACAGGGCCTTGGTGAGGCCACACCTGGAGTATTGTGTACAGTTTTGGTCTCCTAACCTGAGGAAGGACATTCTTGCTATTGAGGGAGTGCAGCGAAGGTTCACCAGACTGATTCTCGGGATGGCGGGACTGACCTATCAAGAAAGACTGGATCAACTGGGCTTGTATTCACTGGAGTTCAGAAGAATGAGAGGGGACCTCATAGAAACGTTTAAAATTCTGACGGGGTTAGACAGGTTAGATGCAGGAAGAATGTTCCCAATGTTGGGGAAGTCCAGAACCAGGGGACACAGTCTAAGGATAAGGGGGAAGCCATTTAGGACCGAGATGAGGAGGAATTTCTTCACCCAGAGAGTGGTGAACCTGTGGAATTCTCTACCACAGAAAGTTGTTGAGGCCAATTCACTAAATATATTCAAAAAGGAGTTGGATGAAATCCTTACTACTAGGGGAATCAAGGGGTATGGTGAGAAAGCAGGAATGGGGTACTGAAGTTGCATGTTCAGCCATGAACTCATTGAATGGCGGTGCAGGCTAGAAGGGCCGAATGGCCCACTCCTGCACCTATTTTCTATGTTTCTAAGTGGAGGAAGTGCATCCGGGAGGGCGCTGAACGCCTCGAGTCTCATCGCCGAGTGCATGCAGAAAACAAGCGCAGGCAGCAGAAGGAACGCGCTGCAAACCTGTCCCACCCTCCCTTACCCTCAACGGACTGCCTATGATGGTGATGATGATACCCGCCCTCCTGTATGGCTCAGAAACGTGGACCATATCATCATCATTATCATCATAGGCAGTCCCTTGGAATCGAGGAAGACTTGCTTCCACTCCTGAAGTGAGTTCTTTGGTGGCTGAACAGTCCAATACGAGAGCCACAGACTCTGTCACAGTTGGGTCAGATAGTCGTTGAGGGAAGGGGTGGGTGGGACCGGTTTGCCGCACGCTCTTTCCGCTGCCTGTGCTTGATTTCTGCGTGCTCTTGGCGTTGAGACTCGAGGTGCTCAGCGCCCTCCCGGATGCATTTCCTCCACTTAGGGCGGCCTTGGGCCAGGGACTCCCCGGTGTCAGTGGGGATGTCGCACTTTATCAGGAAGGCTTTGAGGGTGTCATTGTAGCGTATCCGCTGCCCACCTTTGGCTCGTTTGCCGTGAAGGAGCTCCGAGTAGAGCACTTGCTTTGGGAGTCTCGTGTCTTGGCAAGCAAACTATGTGGCCTGCCCAGCGGAGCTGATCGAGTGTGATCAGTGCTTCAATGCTGGGGATGTTAGCCTGGATGAGGACACTGGTGTTGGTGCGCCTGTCCTCCCAAGGGATTTATAGGATCTTGCAGAGACATCGTTGGTGATATTTCTCCAGCAACTTGAGGTGTCTGATCAGACACCTCAAGTTGCTGGAGAAATACCATCAACGATGTCTCCGCAAATATCCTGCAAATCCCCTGGGAGGACAGACGCAACGTTAGTGTCCTTGACCAGGCCAATATCCCCAGCATCGAAGCATTGACCACACTCGACCAACTCCGCTGGGCGGGCCACATTGTTCACATGCCTGACACAAGACTCCCAAAGCAAGCGCTCTACTCGGAATTCCTACACGGCAAGCAAGCCAAAGGTGGGCAAAGGAAATGTTTCAAGGATACCCTCAAAGCCTCCTTGATAAAATGCAGCATCCCCACCGACACCTGGAAGTGCCTGGCCAAAGACCGCACTAAATGGAGGAAGTACATCCAAGAGGGCGCTGAGCATCTCGAGTCTCGAATCTCATCGCTGAGAGCATGAAGTGACAAAGCGCAGGCAGCGCAAGGAACATGTGGCAAACGAGCCCCACCCACCCTTTCCTTCAACGACTGTCTGTCCCACCTGTGACAAAGACTGTAATTCCCATATTGGACTGTTCAGTCACCTAAGAACTAATTTTTCAAGTGGAAGCATGTCTTCCTCGATTTCGAGGGGCTGCCAATGATGAGGAGCATTGGCACCCATAGAAATTAAATAGCACTTCACAAATGGCAAGGAAACATGTAGAAAAACCAGAGGATGAAGAGAATCTAGGACCAGTGTTAATAAATCACTGAGAAAAGGCTTACATGTTGCCTGTTTTAGCACGGGAAATTTTTGAAAGTTGTTCCTTAAAGACTAGGAGCAATTTATAGTTATTATAATGACATGAAGCAATGTGAGGGACAAAATGCTACCTGTGTGCATTACGCACACTATAACTGCAATCAGTGTGATTAGAACTAAGGAATTGCCCCACAATACACTTCAAAGTGCACAAATATTCAGAATAAACAGCTAATGTGGTTTTACAGCCCTTCCCCCACCGCTGCTATTCCCTGCTGTGCCTACTGGTTTTTCAGCTTCAGCTGATTCCTGGCCGAAGTACATTTCTCTGCCGCTTCTGAATCTTATGGTAACCTCCAACTTCGCCATCGTCTTTCTGCCCCGCAACCAATTCTCCTAGATCGTCATTTCCAAGGAAATACCTCCATCCTCCAAAACTTTACCCTTCAAATAGCTTCTGGATTTCACTCCCCCGCTACACCTGTCTCTGAACTTGGACAACAGCTCACTGATGCTCTATGCTGATTTCACCCAACCTTATCCCACCATGGGACCTCTGACTTTAACTCTGGGCTCCCTCCTGCTTCTCCCATCTATTCGCTGTTACTAGCAGGATACAGGTGCAGCGTCGAAAGTCTGGAGTTCCGGAATCCGGACAGATCGGTGACAAGTTTGTCCGGAATCTGTACAATTTCCAGAATCCGGACCCACCAACCCTGAGGATCTCAGGGCCCTGCCGTTGGCCTCGCCCCTGCTGCCCTTACTTCGGGGCCTCCTCGCCAGCCCACCCCAACACATCCTCCGCAACGGGGCCGGGCAGCCGGCCCAAACACCTCCTCTTCAACGGGGCCCCGCCCAAACATCTTCTCCACACCGGGACCCCGCCCAAACAGCTCCACGGCGGGGTCCGCCCGAACACCTACCCCACGGCGACGGGGCCCGCCCGAATACTCCTCTGTGGTGGGCCCCGCCCAAACACCTTCCCCTAGGTGGGGCTGGCCCAAACAGCTCCTCGGTGGCGGGTCCCGCCTGAACATCATCTCCGCGGCACGGCCCATCCAAACACCTTCTCGGCGGCGTGGCCCGCCCAAACACCTTCCCCACGGTGGGGCCCGCCTGAACCTCATCTCCGCGGTGCGGTCCGCCCAAACACCTTCTCGGCGGCGTGGCCCGCCCAAACACCTTCCCCACGGCGGGGCCCGCCTGAACCTCATCTCCGCGGCGGGGCACACCCGAACATCAGCTCCTCGGTGGCGGGACCCGCCCAAACAGCTCCTCGGTGGCAGGACCCTACCCAAACACCTTCCCCACGGCGGGGCCCGCCCAAACAGCTCCTCGGTGGCGGGACCCGCCCAAACAGCTCCTCGGTGGCAGGGCCCCACCCAAACACCTTCCCCACGGCGGGGCCCGCCCAAACAGCTCCTCGGTGGTGGGGCCCGCCCAAACAGCTCCTCGGTGGCGGGGCCGGCCCCCTCTCCTTCTGATGTTCCGAAATTCAGAAATACCCGAACCTGGGCTCGGGTACCCAGATTCATGACGTCAGAAAGACGATCAAAAGTCTGGAAAATCCCGGAATCCCGAACGGCCTCGGTCCCGGATTCTGCACCTGTATATGTATCCTAACAATTGCTATGTAACCAAGCCTATGTAACTTGAGTTTTCCTTGTGTACATGCGCATTTCGACTGCCACTCCGGACCCGAGCCCATCACTTCTATTACCACTTTTTTTTCTCCCCTTTTTTTTACTTCTTTTCTCTCTACCCCTCCTAGCCCCTTCTCTCCTGTCCTTTCATTTTTCCTATCTTGGGTACTCTGCCCTCCCAAATCCCAACCCCACAGTACTCCTTGACCTTCCTACTCTCCTGCCACTGTCCCAGGCTTTACTCCCTCAGATAAGCCTACAGTTTCCCTCTGCAACTCTGTTGGCCTCCTCCGAAGGGCCCAAGCGATGCACTCGTCTGCCTCTTAATAACAACCCCAACTGCCCCATCCTGCTCTCTCGCCAACCTTCCGCCCAGTGTGCCCGCTGGGGTTAATCTTTCCAATCTCCACCCCGTCCAATTTACTCCTCCCAGTTCTGAACCTGTGGACTCTGCCAATGGATTAGTTATCATCCTCCCTCTCCGCATCTCTCTCCAGAATGTCCGTTCACTTGTGAACAAGTCCCACTCCAGGACCTTGAGCACAAAAAAATCTAGACCGACACTCTAGTGCAAGACTACACTGTCAGAGGTGCTGTATTTCGGATGAGGCGTTAAACCGAGGTCCCGTATGGCACTCTTTCGAAGAAGAGCATGGTCTTATGCCTAATGTCCTGGCTAATATTCATCCCTCAATCAGCATAACAAAAACAGATTATCTGGTCATTATTACATTGCTGTTTGTGGGAGCTTGCATGTGTGCAAATTGGCTGCCGCATGTCCTACATTACAAGTGACTACACTACAAAATTACATTATTGGCTGTAAAGTGCTTTATATATATCCAAGTCTTTCTTTCTTGCCATCCATGAGCTTATTGTGGATGACTGCATTGTTATAATAATGTTGACGAAAACCTGGCTGAGGGATGATGGCACCTTTCCCCTAAATGAAGTCTCCCCATATGTATGGCTACCCCCTTGACCGCGCCATCTCATATGACCTCGCTACTCCCACTGAGCCAATCACAGATAAGGCCGCCATTGATCACTTCCTTGTATCGCTTTCCACCCACATCCTTCCCCCCTCCCAACCTTACTTCCTTCTGTGTCCACCCCTGGAAAAAAAATCTCTCACCTACTTCACTTACAACTGCACTTTCAAAACTCCAACTGTCCAGCCTTTGACCCTCCATTCACCACGACATTTCTGCAGCTACCAATCTGCTCAACCACATCCTTACCTCCACCTTTGAGGCCCTAAGCCCTATTGAAACAATTACTCTCTCTCACCCTGGCTGTTCACCCTGGTAGAAACATAGAAACTAGGAGCAGTAATAGGCCATTCGAATCTGCACTACCATTCAATATGATCCGGGCTGATCCTCTATCTCAACACCATATTCCTGCTTTTTCCCCATACCCTTGATGCCTTTTGTTTCTAGAAACATATCTATCTCCCTCTTAAATATATTCAGTGACTTGACCTGCACAGCCTTTTGTGGTGGAGAATTCCACAGGTTCACCACCCTCAGTGAAAAAAAATCTCCCCTCATCTCGGTCCTAAATTTCCTACTCCGTATCCTGAGACTGTGACCACTTGTTCTAGATTTCCCAGCCAGGGGAAACATCCTCCCCGCATCTAGTCTATCTAACCCAGTCAGAATTTTATACGTTTCAATGAGAGCTCTCTTTCTTCTAAACTCTAGTGAACACAGGCCTAGTCGACCCAATCTCTCCTCATACGACAGTCCTGCCATCCCAGAAATCAGTCGAGTGAACCTTCACTGCACTCCCTCTATGGCAAGTATATCCTTTCTTAGCTAAGACCAAAACTGCACACAATACTCCAGGTGCAGTCTCACCAAGGCCTTGTATAACTGTAGTAAGACATCCTTGCTCCTGTACTCAAATCCTCTTGCAATAAAGGCCAACATACCATTTGCCTTCCTAACTGCTTGCTGCACCTGCATGTTTGCTTTCAATGACTGGTGTACAAGAACACTCAGGTCCCTCTGTACAACGACACTTCCCAAGCCATCACCATTTAAATAATATTTTGTCCTTATGTTTTTCCTACCAAAGTGGATAACTTCACATTTATCCACGTTATACTGCATCTGCCATGTGTTTGTCTACTCACTCAACCTATCTCGCCTTGCAGCGTCTTTGCATCCTCCTCACAACCCCACCTAGTTTTGTGTCGTCAGCAAACTTGGAAATATTACATTTGGTTCCCTCATCCAAATCATTTATATATCGTGAATAGCTGGGGCCCAAGCACTGATCGCTGTGGTGCTCCACTAGTCACTGCTCGCCAACCCGAAGAAGACCTGTTTATTCCTACACTCTGTTTCCTGTCAGTTAACAAATTTTCAATCCATGCCAATACATTACCCCCAATCCTACGTGCTTTAATTTTGCACACTAACCTCTTATGTGGGACTTTATCAAAAGCCTTCTGAAAATCCAAATATAAAAAAACATCCACTGGTTCTCCCTTATCTATTTTATCAGTTACAACTTCAAAAAACTCCAGTAGGTTTGTCAAACATGATTTTCCTTTCATAAATCCATATTGACTTTGTTTAATCCCGTTGATATTATCTAAGTATGCCGTTATCACATCCTTTATAATAGACTCCAGCATTTTCCCTACTATGTCAGACTAACCGGTCTGTAGTTTCCATTTTCTCTCTCCCTCCTTTTTTAAATAGTGGGGTTACATTTGCCACGCTCCAATCTGCAGGAACTGATCCATAATTTATAGAATTTTGGAAGATGACAACCAATGCATCTACTATTTCCATGGCTACCTCTTTTAGTACTCTGGGATGCAGATCATCAGGCCTTGGGGATTTATCTGCCTTCAGTCCCATTAGTTTTTCCAGCACTATTTTCTTACTAATTGTCATTTCCTTTAATTCCTCTTGCTGCCTAGACGCTTGGCTCCCGAGCATATCTGGGACGTTATTTGTGTCCTTTTCTGTGTAGGAATAGTAGGATAATTCCGATGAATACGTGGCTTGAGGAATGGTGCAAAGAGGAGGGATTCAAATTCCTGGGACATTGGAACCGGTTCTGGGGGAGGTGGAACCAGTACAAACCGGACAGTCTGCACCTGGGCAGGACCGGAACCGATGTCCTAGGGCGAGTGTTTGCTAGTGCTGTTGGGGAGGGTTTAAACGAATATGGCAGGGGGATGGGAATCTATGCGGGGAGGCAGAGGGAAGTAAAAAGGGAGCAGAAGCAAAAGGTAGGAAGGAGCAAAGTAAGAGTGGAGGGCAGAGAAATCAAGGGCAAAAATCAAAAAAGACCACATTACAACATAATTCTAAAATCACAAAGTGTGTTAAAAAAAAGCAAGCCTGAAGGCTCTGTGTCTCAATGTGAGGAGCATTCGTAATAAGGTGGATGAATTAACTGTGCAGATAGCTGTTAATGGATATGATGTAATTGGGATTACGGAGACATGGCTCCAGGGTAACCAAGGCTGGGAACTCAACATCCAGGGGTATTCAATATTCAGGAAGAATAGACAGAAAGGAAAAGGAGGTGGGGTAGCGTTGCTGGTTAAAGAGGAAATTAACGCAATAAGTAAGGAAGGACATTAGCTTGAATGATGTGGAATCTGTATGGGTAGAGCAGCGGAATACCAAAGGGCAGAAAACGCTAGTGGGAGTTGTGTACAGACCACCAAACAGTGGTAGTAAGGTTGGGGACAGCATCAAACAAGAAATTAGGGATGTGTGCAATAAAGGTACAGCAGTTATCATGGGTGACTTTAATCTACATATAGAATGGGCTAACCAAACTGGTAGCAATACTGTTGACGAGGATTTCCTGGAGTGTATAAGGGATGGTTTTCAAGACTAACATGTCGAGGAACCAACTAGAGAGCAGGCCATCCTAGAATGGGTCTTGCGTAATGAGAGAGAATTAATTAGCAATCTTGCGTGCGAGGTCCCTTGAGGAAGAGTGACCATAATATGGTAGAATTCTTCATTAAGATGAAGAGTGACACAGTTAATTCAGACTATGGTCCTGAACTTAAAGAAAGGTAACTTCAATGGTATGAGATGTGAATTGGCTAGGATCGACTGGCAAATGATTCTTAAAGGGTTGACGGTAGATAGACAATGGCAGACATTTAAAGATCACATGGATGAACTACAACAATTGTACATCCCTATCTGGCGTAAAAATAAAACGGGGAAGGTGGCTCAACCGTGGCTAACAAGGGAAATTAGGGATCGTGATAAATCCAAGGAAGAAGCATCTAAATTGGCCATGAAAAGCAGCAAACCTGAGGACTGGGCGAAATTTAGAATTCAGCAGAGGACTAAGGGTTTAATTAGGAGGAAAATAGAGTATGAAAGTAAGCTTGTAGGGAACATAAAAACTGACTGCAAAAGCTTCAGGAGTGGGGTACTTAGGTGAATGATCAGCCATGATCACATTGAATGGTGGTGCAGGCTCGAAGGGCCGAATAGCATGCTTCTGCACCTATTTTCTATGTTTCTAAGACAGAACCGAAGTATTTATTTAATTGTTCTGCCATTTCTTTGTTCTCCATTACAAATTCGCCTGTTTCTGTCTATAAAGGACCTATATTTGTCTTCACTCATTTTTTTTTACATACTTGTCAAAACTTTTGCAGTTGGTTTTTATGTTCCTTGCAAGTTTACTCTCATACTCTATTTTTCCCCTCTTAATCAATTTCTTGGTCCTTTTTTGCTGAATTCTGAACTGCTCCCAATCTTCAGGCTTGCTACTTTTTCTGGCAGCTTTGTATAACTCTCCTCTTTGGATCTAATACTATTCTTAATTTCTTTTGTAAGCCATTGTTGGGCCACTTTTCCTTTTGTGTTATTACGCCAGAAAAGAATGTATAACTGTTGCAATTCATGCATTCGTTCCTTAAATATTAGCCATTGCCTAGCCACTGTCATGCCTTTTAATGAATCTTCCCAATCTATCATAACCAATTCATTCCTCATACCTTCATAGTTTCCTTTGTTTAGATTTAGGACCTAGTTTTGGATTGGACTACTTCACTTTCCATCTTAATAAAAAATTAGGTAGGGCCCTCATCTCTGCTCCCTTAAGTCCAAGGGACGCGGACTTGAACGGATATAGCGAATAACTTGTTTAGCCATTCACCGCCAGATCTGGCTGGACCACATAAAGCACTATCGGATCTGGCTCACAATCCAACAACAACTTTTATTTATATAGCGCCTTTAACATAGTGAAATGTCCCAAGGCGCTTCACAAGAGTATTGAGACAAACAATTTTACACCGAGTCGCAGAAGGAGAAATTAGGGCAGATGAGGTAGGTTTTAAGGAGCGTCTTGAAGGAGGAAAGAGAGTAGAGAGGCAGAGAGATTTAGGCAGGGAATTCCAGAGCTTAGGGCCTTGGCAACAGAAGGCATGGCCACCAATGGTTGAGTGATTATAATCAGGGATGCTCAAGAGGGCAGAATCAGAGGAGTGTAGACATCTTGGGGGGTTGTGGGGCTGAAAGAGATTACAGAGATAGGGAGGGCTGAGGCCATGGAGGAATTTGAAAACAAGGTTAAGAATTTTGAAGACCAGGCATTGCTTAACTGGGAGCCAATGTAGATCAGCGAGCACAGGGGTGATGGGTGAGCGGGACTTGGTGCAAGATTTCGATCACCTCTAGTTTACATAGGGTAGAATGTTGGAGGCCAGCCAGGAGTGCTTTGGGTGCATTTCTATTCTTTTTTTCAATCTATGTTGAACTGCATGTGCCATGACTGTCCATTCTCCTAAATTAGCTTAAGAGTTGATCTCCTGCAGTCTCCCACATTCTTCTTTAGTTCCCCATGATCCCTTATTTGATATTATTCCAAAATTTGGGGATTTCCCTCCCCCTACCAGGTTTGTTTAAAGAATGCATGAGACAGACAAATGTCAGAACCTTGGCTGGAGTAGTATAACCATGCTGCCTAAGTGCATTACTATAAATGGTACCAATTTCAGAATTGTACTAGAAGTTAATGTATATAAAGTGGTGGAGTACATGGCCATCTGGCAAAAAAATTTCACTCATCACCTATCCAGGTACTCGGATAATTTGAAAAAAGGAAAAAAAAAAAGACAAAACTGGAATACAACAAGGCAGCAGATAGATATATACTGTAAAACAATCCCAGCCCAATCTTTGGTTGGAGACGGGGCAACAACATGGCAAAGAAAACCAATAACAGAAAATTAAAAACACACAAAAATAAAAGCTTTATTGCTTACCTAGGTGGTATAATAAAAGATTCAACAGTTGCTATAGATGCAGCTTTAATTGTGTATGCCGTTTGTCATTAGTTTTGAAAGTTTAGAGTCTGATCAGCTGCAGTCTAAGCAAATGAAGAAACTTCACATGCCTTTGTTATTACATTTCCATGTATCGATACCAGCATGAACCAAATGATTATACCACCCGGACAGGCAATTTTATCTATAATACATTAGACAGACCAAATATTGAATTCAATGTCCAGTTCTGATCGCC
The DNA here is from genome assembly GCF_044704955.1 of Pristiophorus japonicus. Taxonomy (NCBI): domain Eukaryota; kingdom Metazoa; phylum Chordata; class Chondrichthyes; family Pristiophoridae; genus Pristiophorus; species Pristiophorus japonicus. Next base: position 101,514,392 of record NC_091978.1, on the reverse strand, counting down.
AATTTTGCAACAGTACACCAATAAAACCGACCTAAAAGCAATGAGGTTGTTTCTTAGATATAGAATTAATTAATGAGTGATGTCTATTGTGATTACAAGTTTGGAGAATAGTCAATTGAGCAAAACTAAAAACAAAAACTGACCTGGATAGTCAGTTGCTCTTCCTTGAATGTCCACAGCCTTTTTTTGATACTCTTATAATCAGACATCATTGTCTGCAGTTCTGCTTCAGCCAGCAGAAGTTGTTTTCTACATCTCCCATAGTTCATAAGAAGTTCAAAAAGGTCATTTTTATCCTGGTTGGCTACAGAAATAAATTCTTCAGTATATGCTTCAACATTTGCGAGCCATGAACCTAACGCAAACATTTTCAGCTCTTCTTTGGAAAATGGTACAATTTCTGGTTCTTGTGGAATCTCTGGATACAGTGTCTTGGGTGAAACCTGCTCTATGAATGCAGTTCCAGGGTCTCCCTTGATCTCCAATGGCAAATCAGGGTACAGTCTTTCAAAGGTCAACTGTACAGGAAGATCAGCTGTGATGTTATGCAGCTCCACATCAACCGTCTCACTCATGCCATCATCCAGTGTTAAAATAGCAGGTGTTATAATATCCTTCCTCCTCATTAACTCCTTTTCCTTCAAATCAACTGTAATCTTCTGTGAAGAAATACTTCTAGAGTGCAATCTAATTTGGTCCAACAAAGCACCGAAAACAACAGGTTCAACATCACTAATAGTTTGCAAATGTTCTTGTTTATCAATAACAGTCTTACTGGAGCAAGGCTGTTCATCAGCTTCTGCAATAGTAATGCTCTCAGACACCTCACTGAGTACAGTATTATGGTAAGGGCCATGGTGTGAGTTTAATGTTTTTGTCTGATCCACTTGAATCTGTTGATCTTTACTGTCTAACCCAACATGCTGTTTTGAATCAATTTCAGATTCAACAATTGCAATGGACACGGCTTCTATACATGTTTCAGACTCTTGAATATTTTTCACTGTCACCTCAGCTGCCAGCAAACCTGGAAGCAATTGCCGATCCACAGTTTGCCCCTCCACATTAGGTTCTGAAATAGCTTCTTTTTGAATCTTATCAACTGTAGTAAAGGTAGGTGAAGAAAGTCCAATTTTTTTTATTGTACTAGAAACTGATTCTTGGTTTGATTCAGGTTTTGAACTTTCTTTTTTCTTAAATTCTGTAGTAGCTTTTTTCTTTTTATCCTGAAAAATCAAAAACACATTAGATTAGCTCCTGTTTTAAAAGCAAAACATTTTTTTTAAAATTTGTTCATGGGATGTGCGCGTCGCTGGCATGGCCAGCATTTTATTCTCCATCTCAATTGCCCTTGAGATGGTAGTGGTGAGGCTTGGTCTGGAGTCACATGCAGGCCAGACCACGCAAGGACAGCAGATTTCCTTCCCTAATGGACATTAGTGAACCAGATGGGTTTTACGACAATCTGGTAGTTTTGTCACAATTGCAATGGGCACGGCTTCTATACATGGTTCAGACTCTTGAATATTTTTTCTACTAGTTTTTTTTTTAAATTCCAGATTTATTTAATTAATTGAATTTAAATTCTCCAGCTGCCACGGTATGATTATGAACTCATGTCTCTGGATTATTAGTCCAGGCCGCTGGATGACTAGTCCAATAACATTACCATTATGCTACCAAAAGCCTTGCAGATGATGGAAATCTGAAAAAGAGAGTTCTGAAGAAGGTTTATCATCTAAAACGTTAACTGTTTCTCTCTCCACAGATGCTGCCTGACCTGAGTATATCCAGCGTTTTAGGTTTTTATTTTAGCCCCTCTTTCAATATGGTTTCACATGCATCAGTTTCACTTTCTTATTCATTCACCATCTCATAACATTGGGAACTTGTGTTTAAATTCTGTAGTCACAAGTTTCCATCATACCTTCATCCAAGAAGAGAAAGATCAAGAGTGCCATGCGTTTCAAGAGAAATGGAGTATGTCGTATTTATTTGCGAACATAAATGGAAAGCCCTTTTTTTTTTAATTCGTAGCCAATCGTTCCAATTCTTTGTCAAATCACAAACGCCAGAGGTCACCTTGCACCTGTCAAGGATCACTCTGCGCCAATGCTCTTAGCCAAAAGGCCTAGAGCCACTGCACCGTTCCTGGAAGTACTGCAATACCAGGTTCGTGCCATGGAGGTGGATGGGTCAGGTCCCCCACACTTGATGTGTAAGCAACAGGTGGTTGTGACGAAAGATTTGATTTGGCAAAAGTGTTACCTGTTGTAATACTGAATCACTGTATTGCGAAACAATTTTATTTAACTGTCCAAATGAGAGCTTTTATTAGTACATAGATTTTTACCCAAGGGAGGTCTGTAGCATTATTACATTGGAAACATCTTTAATGCACCGGATACTATTTATAGCAGCAGAGGTAGTCCCTCCATGGGGAAAAAATGCGACATAGTATATTTTTCAGGAAGATAAAACAGCTATGAATTCATGCAGCCCAACATCTCATCAGGTACAAAGCTACTAATGCAGATATGATGCCCCCCTCGCCCTTGGTTCCTTACAGCCTCCCCCCGGCCCCGCATCTCGCTCGGGGCGAGATTTTGCGTCCTGAACAACAACAGCACCTAAAAGACAGCATTTGTGGCGGTCAGGCAGGCTCGGGACACACAGAGCGGGGGAGGAAACCTGGGCCTGCCGCTTCTCTTTTTCATTTACCTGCGCTTTTGCTGCCTGCCTAGATTTTTTCGGACGCGCCACTTCCGCCATGCTCAGGCCGAGCGCCCGCTGTTGTTGTGAAGAGTCACCAGACTGAGGTCACGTGTTACGCAACCGTTTTCGGTGACGGGCCGACGGCAGCGCGCGGCTCGGCTCGCGCCTGGGAGGAGTCAGGGGGTAGCGTCCTGCTCATCCATTATTTCGCATTCAACACACTGACTTTGTGGTGACTGAAATCCACTGTCGCTTTTTATTGGGGCACAACGTTTTTGTTAAGAACAAAGCCGTAGAGGCGAGGAGGAGGAGGAGGAAGAAGAAGAAGAAGAAGAAGAAGGGGAGAAGGGGAGAGGAGAGAGGGGTAAACTAAGGGGTGGGGGAAAGAAAGAGATAAACTGAAGGGGAGAGTGGTGTAACTTGAGGGTTGGGGAGAGGGGGTAAGCTGAGTGGTGGAGGAGTGGGAACAAACTGAGGGGTGGGGGAAGGAGAGTGGGTAAACTGAGGGGTGGGGGAGAGGGGTAAACTGAGGGGTGGAGGAATGGGAACAAACTGAGGGGTGGGGAGTGGAGTAAACTAATATGATAGAATTTTATGTTGAGTTTGAGAGTGATTTAGTTGGGAACGTAACTAGGGTCCTAAATCTTAATGAAACAAACCATGTAAGTATGCGAGGAGAGTTTACTAAGGTAGGTTGGGAAACTAGATTTTAAAATATGACCATCATCATAGGCAGTCCTTTGAAATCGAGGAAGACTTGCTTCACTCCAAAAATGAGTTTTCGGGTGACTGTACAGTCCAATTTGGGAATTACAGTCTCTGTAGCAGGTGAGACAGACAGTCGTTGGAGGAAATGGTGGGTGGGGAGTCCGGTTTGCCGTACACTCCTTCCGCTGCCTGCGCTTGGTTTCTGCATGCTCTCGGCGACGAGACTCGAAGTGCTCAGTGCCCTTCCGGATGCACTTCCTCCACTTAGGGCGGTCTTTGACCAGGGACTCCCAGGTGTCGGTGAGGATGTTGCACTTTATCAAGGAGGCTTTGAGGGTGCCCTCGAAAAGTTTCCTCTGCCTACCTGGGGCTCGCTTGCCGTGCAGGAGTTCCGAGCAGAGCGCTTGCTTCGGGAGTCTTGTGTCTGGCAAGCGGACAATGTGGCCTGCCCAACGGAGCTGGTCGAGTGTGTTCAGTGCTTCGATGCTGGGGATGTTGGCCTGATCGAGAACACTGACGTTGGTGCGTCTGTTCTCCCAAGGGATTTGCAGGATCTTGCGGAGGCATCGTTGGTATTTCTCCAGTGATTTGAGGTGTCTACTGTACGTGGTGCACGTCTCCGAGACATACAAGAGGACGGGTATCACTAGAGCCCTGTAGACCATAAGCTTGATGCCAGATTTGAGAGCCTGATCTTCGAACAATCTCTTCCTCAGGCAGCCGAAGGCTGCGCTGGCGCACTGGAGGCGGTGTTGAACCTCATCGTCGATGTCTGCCCTTGCTGATAATAGGCTCCCGAGATATGGAAAGTGGTCCACGTTGCCCAGGGCCGCGCCGTGGATCTTGATGACTGGGGGGCAGTGCTGTGTGGCGGGGTCAGGTTGGTGGAGGACCTTTGTCTTACGGATGTTTAATGTAAGACCTGTGCTTTCGTACGCCTCGGTGAAGATGTTGACGATGACTTGGAGTTCGGCCTCTAAATGTGCGCAGACACCAGCGTCGTCCGCGTACTGTAGTTCGACAACAGAGGATGGGACGGTCTTGGATCTGGCCTGGAGGTGACAAAGGTTGAACAGATTCCCACTGCTTCTATAGTTTAGTTCCACTCCAGCGGGAAGCTTGTTGAGTGTGAGGTGGAGCATGCAGCGAGGAAGATCGAGAAGAGGGTTGGCGCGATGACGCAGCCCTGCTTGACCCCAGTTCGAACGTTGATCGGGTCTGTGATGGATCCGTTGGTCAGGATCACAGCTTGCATACCATCGTGGAACAGGCGGAGGATGGCAACAAAATTTTGGGGGCAGCCAAAATTGAGGAGGACGCTCCATAGTCCCTTGTGGTTAACAGTGTCAAAGAAGACCATGTACAAGGGTTGGTGCTGTTCCCTGCATTTCTCTTGGCAGTTGTCGTGCCGTAAAGAACATAAGAACATAAGAATTAGGAACAGGAGTAGGCCATCTAGCCCCTCGAGCCTGCTCCGCCATTCAATAAGATCATGGCTGATCTGGCCGTGGACTCAGCTCCACTTACCCGCCTGCTCCTCGTAACCCTTAATTCCATTATTGGTTAAAAATCTATCTATCTGTGACTTGAATACATTCAATGAGCTAGCCTCAACTGCTTCCTTGGGCAGAGAATTCCACAGATTCACAACCCTCTGGGAGAAGAAATTCCTTCTCAACTCGGTTTTAAATTGGCTCCACCGTATTTTGAGGCTGTGCCCCCTAGTTCTAGTCTCCCCGACCAGTGGAAACAACCTCTCCGCCTCTATCTTGTCGATCCCTTTCATTATTTTAAATGTTTCGATAAGATCACCCCTCATCCATCTGAACTCCAACGAGTAAAGCCCTGGCCGAATGGCCTCACTGGGGCTGCGTGCATAAGGCTCACCTCCCGACCTCCACTCCCCACCACTCCACTGGTGACCCGACCTCCGCTCCCCCCCCCGGCGACCCGACCTCCGCTCCCCCATCCCCCGACCCGACCGACCTCCGCTCCCCCGACCTCCGCGATCCCCGAGACCCGACGCCACCTACCTGTAAATCCAGCCCGAAGTCTCGGGCCCGGCCGTTCAGCGTCCTTCTCTCCCCTTCCCCTCTCCTTTCTTCCCTTCCTTCCTTCCTCCCCCTCTCCCCCTCTCCCTCTCTCCCTCCCCCCCTTCTCCCCCCTCCCCTCCCACCCCCTTCCCTCCCACCCCCCTTCTCCCCCTCCCCTCCTCCCCCTCCCCTCCTCCCCCACCCCCCTTCTCCCCCTCCCCCACCCCCCTTCTCCCCCTCCCCTCGCTGTCAGAAACACAGACACTGACAGAGAGTGAGAGACACACACAGACAGACAGAGAGATAGAGACACACTGGGGGGACCGTCCCAGCATGCTGTTGGAGGACTCCCAGTGCTGCAGTCGGTAAGTAGAAAATGTTTTATTTATAGATTTTTTTTTAAAAATTATTTTTTATTAATTTTTTTGATTGATTTATTGGTTGATTTATTGATGTATTTATCATTTATTATTGATGATGGATCTTTATTTGTAAAACTGAAGTGTTTAATGTTTGCAAACTTCCCTTTAAACCCCCCCCTCTTCCCTACACCTGATTTGTAACCTACGCCTGATTTTCTAAGTATAGACAAGGTTTTCTGAGCATACAAAAATCTACACTTACACGCCCCCTTTTGAAAAAAAAATCTGTTCCAAACTGAAACTGTTCTAACTGACTAGAACTGGAGCAAACTAAATGCTGAGAATTGCAATTTCTAAGATACTCCATTCTAAACCAGTTGCTCCAAAAAAACAGGAGCAACTTGGCCCCTCAGTCTCTCTGTCGTAACTAAGGTAGATCTATAGGATATTTGACGACTGCTGTTAAATGCATGTGTGTTTTTTTAATAAACTGTCAATTGTCCTGAAAGAATCGTCTCGCTGTCAAATGTAAGCCCAGAGAGATTCAGAAATGCTACTCAACAGGGGGATTCCTCTGTAGTTGCCACAGTCGGATGTCCCCTTTTTTAAAGATGGTCACGATTACTGCATCTGAGATCTCCTGGCATGCTCTCCTCCTTCCAGATGAGAGAGATGAGATCATGCATTTGTGCCAATAGTGCCTCTCCATAAGAATATAAGAATTAGGAACAGGAGTAGGCCATCTAGCCCATCGAGCCTGCTCCGCCATTCAATAAGATCATGGCTGATCTGGCCGTGGACTCAGCTCCACTTACCCGCCCGCTCCCCGTAACCCTTAATTCCATTATTGGTTAAAAATCTATCTATCTGTGACTTGAATACATTCAATGAGCTAGCCTCAACTGCTTCCTTGGGCAGAGAATTCCACAGATTCACAACCCTCTGGGAGAAGAAATTCCTTCTCAACTCGGTTTTAAATTAGCTCCCCCGTATTTTGAGGCTGTGCCCCCTAGTTCTAGTCTCCCCGACCATTGGAAACAACCTCTTTGCCTCTATCTTATCTATCCCTTTCATTATTTTAAATGTTTCTATAAGGTCACCCCTCATCCTTCTGAACTCCAACGAGTAAAGACCCAATCTACTCAATCTATCATCATAAGGTAACCCCCTCATCTCCGGAATCAGCCTAGTGAATCGTCTCTGTACCTCCTCCAAAGCTAATATATCCTTCCTTAAGTAAGGTGACCAAAGCTGCACGCAGTACTCCAGGTGCAGCCTCACCAATACCCTATACAGTTGCAGAAGGACCTCCCTGATTTTGTACTCCATCCCACTCGCAATGAAGGCCAACATTCCATTCGCCTTCCTGATTACCTGCTGCACCTGCAAACTAACCTTTTGGGACTCATGCACAAGGACCCCCAGGTCCCTCTGCACCGCAGCATGTTGTAATTTCTCCTCATTCAAATAATATTCCCTTTTACTGTTTTTTTTTTCCCAAGGTGGATGACCTCACACTTTCCAACATTGTATTCCATCTGCCAAACCTTAGCCCATTCGCTTAACCTATCTAAATCTCTTTGCAGCCTCTCTCTGACCTCTACACAACCCGCTTTCCCACTAATCTTTGTGTCATCTGCAAATTTTGTTACACTACACTTTGTCCCCTCTTCCAGGTCATCTATGTATATTGTAAAAGTTGTGGTCCCAGCACCGATCCCTGTGGCACACCACTAACCACCAATTTCCAACCCGAAAAGGACCCATTTATCCCGACTCTCTGATTTCTGTTCGCCAGCCAATTCTCTATCCATGCTAATACATTTCCTCTGACTCAGCATAACTCTATCTTCTGCAGTAACCTTTTGTGTGGTACCTTATGGAATGCCTTTTGGAAATCTAAATACATCACATCCATCCGCACACCTCTATCCACCATGCTCGTTATATCCTCAAAGAATTCCAGTAAATTAGTTAAACATGATTTCCCCTTCATGAATCCATGCTGCATCTGCTTGATTGCACTATTCCTATCTAGATGTCCCGCTATTTCTTCCTTAATGATAGTTTCAATCATTTTCCCCACTACAGATGTTAAACTAACCGGCCTATAGTTACCTGCCTTTTGTCTGCCCCCTTTTTTAAACAGAGGCGTTACATTAGCTGCTTTCCAATCCGCTGGTACCTCCCCAGAGTCCAGAGAATTTTGGAAGATTATAACGAATGCATCTGCTATAACTTCCGCCATCTCTTTTAATACCCTGGGATGCACATCATCAGGACCAGACGACTTGTCTACCTTGAGTCCCATTAACCTGTCCAGCACTACCCCCCTAGTTATAGTGATTATCTCAAGGTCCTCCCTTCCCACATTCCTATGACCACCAATTTTGGCATGGTTTTTGTGTCTTCCACTGTGAAGACCGAAGCAAAATAATTGTTTAAAGGCTCAGCCATTTCCACATTTCCCATTATTAAATCCCCCTTCTCATCTTCTAAGGGACCAACATTTACTTTAGTCACTCTTTTCCGTTTTATATATCTGTAAAAGCTTTTGCTGTCTGTTTTATAATCTATCTTTCCTTTCTTTATTGCTTTTTTAGTCATTCTTTGCTGTTGTTTAAAATTTTCCCAATCTTCTAGTTTCCCACTAACCTTGGCCACCTTATACGCATTGGTCTTTGATTTGATACTCTCCTTTATTTCCTTGGTTATCCACGGCTGGTTATCCCTTCTCTTACCACCCTTCTTTTTCACTGGAATATATTTTTGTTGCGCACTATGAAAGAGCTCCTTAAAAGTCCTCCACTGTTCCTCAATTGTGCCACCGTTTAGTCTGTGTTTCCAGTCTACTTTAGCCAACTCTGCCCTCATCCCACTGTAGTCCCCTTTGTTTAAGCATAGTATGCTCGTTTCTGACACAACTTCCTCACCCTCAATCTGTATTACAAATTCAACCATACTGTGATCACTCATTCCCAGAGGATCTTTTACTAGGAGATCATTTATTTTTCCTGTCTCATTACACAGGACCAGATCTAAGATAGCTTGCTCCCTTGTAGGTTCTGTAACATACTGTTCTAAGAAACAATCCCGTATGCATTCTATGAATTCCTCCTCCAGGCTACCCCGTGCGATTTGAGTTGACCAATCGATATGTCGGTTAAAATCCCATGACTACTGCCGTTCCTTTTTCACATGCCTCCATTATTCCCTTGATTATTGCCCGCCCCACCGTGAAGTTATTATTTGGGGGCTTATAAACTACGCCGACCAGTGACTTTTTCCCCTTACTATCTCTAATCTCCACCCACAATGATTCAACATTTTGTTCATTCGAGGCAATATCGTCTCTCACAACTGCCCTGATATCATCCTTTATTAACAGAGCTACCCCACCTCCTTTCCCTTCTTGTCTATCTTTCCGAATCTGTATGTTTAATTCCCAGTCTTAGCCACCCTTCAACCATGTTTCTGTAATGGCCACCAAATCATACCCATTTGTAATGATTTGTGCCGTCAACTCATTTACTTTATTTCGAATGCTGCGTGCGTTTAGGTAGATTGTTTTAATCCTAGTTTTTAAACCATGATTTTTAGTTTTGACCCCTCCTGCAACCCCTTTATATTCAGTGGCCCTTTTTGTTTTTTGCCTTGGGTTTCTCTGCCCTCCACTTTTACTCATCTCCTTTCTGTCTTTTGCTTTTGTCTCCTTTTTGTTTCCCTCTGTCTCCCTGCATTGGTTCCCATCCCCCTGCCATATTAGTTTAACTCTTCCCCAACAGCACTAGCAAACACTTCCCCGAGGACATTGGTTCCGGTCCTGCCCAGGTGCAGACCGTCCGGTTTGTACTGGTCCCACCTCCCCTAGAACCGGTTCCAATGCCCCAGGAATTTGAATCCCTCCCTGCTGCACCACTGCTCAAGCCACGTATTCATCTGCGCTATCCTGCGATTCCTACTCTGACTAGCACGTGGCACTGGTCGCAATCCCGAGATTACTACATTTGATGTCCTACTTTTTAATTTAGCTCCTAGCTCCTTAAATTCGTCTTGTAGGACCTCATCCCTTTTTTTACCTATGTCGTTGGTACCCTTCGAGCCTGCACCGCCATTCAATAAGATCATGGCTGATCATTTCCTGCTTTCTCTCCATATCCCTTGATCGCTTTAGCCATACTTTAGTGCCTCATTCCTTATTCCTTTAAGGAATATAAAAAACGCAAGCCAGGAACTTTTCTCTCTCCTCTCCCTGCTGGACACATGGCAAAAGATCTCCTGTTGAAGACCAGCCAAATCAGCATGCCGTGTGTTCAAACTAGCCAGCAAAAGGGGCATAACGAATATCATTTTTATTATAGAAACATAGAAAATAGGTGCAGGAGTAGGCCACTCGGCCCTTCGAGCCTGCACCGCCATTCAATAAGATCATGGCTGATCATTTCCTGCTTTCTCTCCATACCCCTTGATCGCTTTCGCCGTAAGGGCCATATCTAACTCCCTCTTGAATATATCCAATGAACTGGCATCAACAACTCTCTGCGGTAGGTAATTCCACAGGTTAACAACTCTGAGTGAAGAAGTTTCTCCTCATCTCAGTCCTAAATGGCTTAACCTTTCACCTTAGACTATGTCCCCTGGTTCTGGACTTCCCCATCATCGGGAACATTCTTCCCGTATTTAACTTGTCCAGTCCCGTCAGAATCTTATAAGTTTCTCTGAGATCCCCTCTCATCCTTCTAAACTCCAGTGTATAAAGGCCCAGTTGATCCAGTCTCTCCTCATATGTCAGTTCCGCCATCCCGGGAATCAGTTTGGAGAACCTTCGCTGCACTCCCTCAATAGCAAGTACATCCTTCCTCAGATTAGGAGACCAAAACTGAACACAATATTCCAGGTGTGGCCTCACCAAGGCCCTGTACAACTGCAGTAAGACCTCCCTGCTCCTATTCTCAAAACCTCTAGCTATGAAAGCCAACATACCATTTGACGCCTTCACCGCCTGCTGTATCTGCATGCCAACTTTCAATGACTGATGTACCATGACACCCAGGTCTCGTTGCACCTCCCCATTTCCTAATCTGCCGCCATTCAGATAATATTCTGTCTTCGTGTTTTTGCCCCCAAAGTGGATAACCTCACATTTATCCACATTATACTGCATCTGCCATGCATTTGCCCACTCCCCTAACCTGTCCAAGTCACCTTGCAGCCTTTTAGCATCCTCCTCACCGCTCACACCGCCACCCAGTTTAATGTCATCTGCAAACTTGGAGATATTACACTCAATTCCTTCATCTAAATCATTAATGAAGATTGTAAAGAGCTGGGGTCCCAGCACTGAGCCCTGCGGCACTCCCCTGCCATTCTGAAAAGGACCCATTTATCCCGACTCTCTGCTTCCGGTCTGCCAACCAGTTCTCTATCCACGTTAGTACATTACCCCCAATACCATATACTTTGATTTTGCACACCAATCTCTTGTGTGGGACCTTGTCAAAAGCCTTTTGAAAGTCCAAATACACCACATCCACTGGTTCTCCCTTGTCCACTCTACTAATTACATCCTCAAAATTCCAGAAGATTTGGTCTCCTAATCTGAGGAAGGACGTTCTTGCTATAGAGGGAGTGCAGCGAAGGTTCACCAGACTGATTCCAGGGATGGCTGGACTGACATATGAGGAGAGACTGGATCAACTGGGCCTTTATACACTGGCGTTTAGAAGGATGAGAGGGGATCTCATAGAAACGTATAAGATTCTGACGGGATGGGACAGGTTAGATGCGGGAAGAATGTTCCCGATGTTGGGGAAGTCCAGAACCAGGGGACACAGTCTTAGGATAAGGGGTATGCCATTTAGGACTGAGATCAGGAGAAACTTATTCACGCAGAGAGTTGTTAACCTGTGGAATTCCCTGCCGCAGAGAGTTGTTGATGCCAGTTCATTGGATATATTCAAGAGGGAGTTAGATATGGCCCTTAAGGCTAAAGGGATCAAGGGGTATGGAGAGAAAGCAGGAAAGGGGTACTGAAGTGAATGATCAGCCATGATCTTATTGAATGGCGGTGCAGGCTCGAAGGGCCGAATGGCCTACTCCTGCACCTATTTTCTATGTCAAGCATGATTTCCCTTTCATAAATCCATCAGTGACTTGGACCGATCCTGTCACTGCTTTCCAAATGCGCTGCTATTTAATCTTTAGTAATCGATTCCAACATTTTCCCCACTTCTGATGTCAGGCTAACCGGTAATTACCCGTTTTCTCTCTCCCTCCTTTTTTAAACAGTGTTTTTACATTAGCTACCCTCCAGTCCATAGGAACTGATCCAGAGTCGATAGACTGTTGGAAAATGATCACCAGTGCATCCACTATTTCTATGGCCACTTCCTTAAGTTCTCTGGGATGCAGACTATCAGGCCCCGGGGATTTATCAGCCTTCAATCCCATTAATTTCCCTAACACAATTTCCTGCCTAATAAGGATATCCTTCAGTTTCTCCTTCTCACTAGACCCTCGGTCCCCTAGTATTTCCGGAAGGTTATTTGTGTTCCTGCGTGAACAGAACTAAAGTATTTGTTTAACTGGTCTGCCATTTCTTTGTTCCCCATTGTCTCTCTGTTGTAACTAAAGTAGATCTATTGGATATTTGACGACTGCTGTTAAATGCATATGTGTGTTTTTAATAAACTGTCGATTGTTCTGAAAGAATCGTCTCACTGTCAAATGTAAGCCCAGAGAGATTCAGAAATCCTACAAAATTGGTGGAGAATGCGGGCAACTGGCGAGACAGCTTTTTGATGATTCTTTTGAACAATTGGAAATCTCGGGAGTTGCGATTCTAACCTGTGTTGCGATTATAATTGAAACAATTAAACAGATCAGGAGTTGCGTCTTAGGGGAGCAGTCGTCTCGATAGTTGTAACTGTTTAAGTGGGTTGGGTTGGAAATGTTTCAGTGGGGACCCACCAGTAGTTATATTCAAAAGACACAGGATGAAGGGATTGGTCATGTAGAAAGCCAGCAATAAAAAGTAATGTTGAGCTGGTTTGTCAGGAGAGGTTATCCAAAAAGCTCCCGATACAACACGCAGAAGAGTTAAGGGCACAGGCACAGCGCGAGGGTAAACCTGCGTCATTTGGGGAGATGGTGAGAATTATACAGGAGAGGGTAGATAGGGGAGAGCTGAGATCAAAACGGGCTAACAGTCTCGTGGCGTTTAGTGCTTTTTATTGTGCCAGGAGCGATGAGGAATTAATGAGGCACATACCAAAGTGATACAAGATTTGAAAGAATTACAAGTAAAAGAGATTCAGTTAAAAGAAAGAGAGATTGAAGGTATAAAATGACAAAATGAAGAAGGCCTCCAACTTGTGAAGCAGTTAAGAGAGAGAAATGCAGCATTTAAGACAAGAAATTGGCCACTTAAACCACAGTATTAAGCAATTCGAAAGAGGGGCCGAACAGGCAGCTTCACTGCTACAACAACAAAGCCTTTCAAACTTAAATGCTATCGCAGCCGTTGTTGAAGCAAATGAAAACAAATTAGAGTTAAAAAAATATAAATTGGAAAACTTGAGGCTCCAGCAAAAGGTAGAAGATGCTAGAGCTGCATGAAGAGAAGTCATTAAGAAGCCACATAGGGAAGCAGATCACTCCCAGTGCCAACTAGAAATAGTGAGGCTGAAAAGTAAGTTAGGGGAGCAGCAGGCCCTGGTATCCACAGTAACACGGGGAGCCATAACAGAGACAGCAGAAGGGGAAAAGGAATAAACATATTAGGAAGAGGAAGGAAGTCAGTATAATCCCCAGGATAATCATGCAGAATTGGATACCGTGGCGACACAAGAGACAATCGTAGCTGTAATAACCACTTCTTCATGATGTAATGCACACGGCAATGCCACCAGTAACCATACCGACTCACGGCCCATATCTGGCACTGACGCCACGGCATGTAGCCACGAGTTGGGGCCCATTAATGATGGGGACGACCCATTGGAAGTTAATAGTGTTGTGTCTTTACACGCTACTATAAATCAACACCAGGCACATACCAGAGACAAGGTCACTCTGTGACCTGTACCTTTATTCACAGGACCAAGAAGTGATGGCCCTGCGTGGGTCCTCCCTTTATATACCTGGATGACCAGGTGAGGAGCGTCTCCCACAAGTTCACTCCCTGTGGTCAAGGTGTGCATTTCTTAGGTGTATACAGTGTACAGTGTTGTTACATGAAGATTACAGTTACACGAAGGTTACATACATGACATCACCTCCCCCCCCCCCCCCCCCCCCCAACATCTTTGGGTCAAAGATTGAGTCTTTCAGGCGGTCAACACTCTCTTATGGAGTGCCGCAGTTGGGGCTCTGGTTGTTGAGCCTTGGCATGTGTCTTTGTCACCTGTGGTGATTCTGGCTCGTCCGGGCTGGCCGCAGAGACTGTGCATGCTGCTGAAGGTTCTTGTTGCTCGTTCACTGGCAGTGGTGTGGGCAACATCTCATGATCTTCCTCAGGTTCCTCAGTGTCCATGCTGAACCTTTTTTTTTTTTACTTGGTCCAGATGCTTGCGGCATATCTGTCCATTGTTAAGTCTGACCACTATGACCCTATTCCCCTCTTTACCAATTACACTTGGGCCCCAAAGCGTGATTAAGAACAAATACAGGGTCATCGATTTCTGTACATCTCCCCTTTGCCTTACGGTCATGGCACTCATTTTGGGACTGACGCTTGCCTTCAACAATGTCTGACAGGACTGGATGAATGAGGGACAGCCGAGTTTTAAGAGTACATTTCATGAGTAGTTCCGCTGGCGGGACTCCCGTGAGTGAGTGCGGTCGGGACCTATAGGCCAGCAGGAGGCGCGATAGGCGGTATTGAGGAGAGGGTCCTTGAATCCGGAGCATGCCGTGTTTTATGATTTGGACCGCACGTTCTGCCTGGCCATTGGAAGCCGGCTTCAACGGCGCTGTCCTGACATGTTTGATGCCATTACCCGACATGAACTCCCGGAATTCATAGCTAGTGAAGCACGGGCCATTGTCGCTAACCAGGATGTACAGCAAGCCGTGGGTCGCAAAGACCGCACGCAGACTCTCCACTGTGGTGAATGTTGTGCACGAATTCAATATGATGCACTCGATCCATTTCGAGTACGCATCAACAACAATGAGAAACATTTTCCCCATGAACGGGCCCGCGTAGTCTACGTGAATACGTGACCATGGCTTGGTGGACCAGGGCCACGGGCTGAGTGGGGCCTCCCTGGGGGCATTGCCCAGCTGGGCACACGTCGTGCACCTGCAAACACACTGTTCTAGGTCTGCATCAATTCCCGGCCACCATACATGTGACCGGGCAATGGCCTTCATGAGCACAATGCCTGGGTGCTCGCTGTGGAGTTCCCTGATGAATGCTTTCCTTCCCTTCTGGGGCATGACTACCTGGCTGCCCCATAGTAGGCAGTCAGCTTGGATGAAGAGTTCATCCATCCGTCTGTGAAACGGCCTGACCTCTTCAGAGCATGCTCCATGTGCGGGCGCCCAATCCCCAATCAGGACACATTTCTTAATCAAGGATAGGAGGGGATCTCTGTTTGTCCAGGTTTTGATCTGGTGGGCTGTGATGGGGGAGCCTGTGCTGTCGAAAGCATCGACAGCCATGACCATCTCGGCGCTTTGCTCTGCTGCCCCCTCAGTAGTGGCCAGTGGAAGCCTGCTGAGCGCGTCAGCGCAATTTTCGGTGCCTGGCCGGTGCCGTATGGTGTAGTCATATGCAGCCAGCGTGAGAGCCCATCGCTGTATGCGAGCTGACGCATTGGCATTGACAACATCCCTGTTGTCCAACAGCAAAGCTAACGGCTTGTGGTCCGTTTATAACTCGAGCCTTCTGCCAAAAAGGTACTGGTGCATCTTTTTCACACCGTAGACACATGCGAGTGCTTCTTTTTCAACCATCCCATATCCCCTTTCTGCTTGGGAGAGCAACCTGGAAGCATAAGCCACAGGTTGGAGTTGGCCCTCATCATTACTCTGCTGCAACACACACCCAACCCCATAGGATGATGCATCACATGTTTAAAACCAATTTCTTCCAGGGATTGTACAGGGTCAACAGCTAATTAGAATAAAGCAGGTTCCATGCCCGATTGAAAGCCCGTTCCTAACATTCCCCTCAAAACCAATCGCAACCCTTACGCAGGAGCACATGTAGCTGCTCCAACAATGTGCTTAAATTCGGATGAAAGTTCCCGAAATAGTTCAATTGTCCCAGAAATGAACACAACTCCAATGTGTTGCCGGGCCTGGGTGCGCGACGGATCGCCTCCGTTTTGGATTCAGTAGGCCGGATCCCGTCTGCGGCATCCCTCCTGCCCAAAAACTCGACCTCTGGGGCCAAAAACACAAACTTGGACTTCTTTAGTCGCAGGCCTACCCGGTCCAGTCGGCGTAGCACCTCCTCCAGGTTGTGGAGGTGTTCCTCGGTGTCTCGACCGGTGATAAGGATGTCGTCCTGAAATACGATTGTTCTGGGGATGGATTTGAGCAGGCTTTCCATGTTCCTTTGAAAGATAGCGGCTGCTGAATGAATGCCAAACGGACACGTGTTGTGAACAAACAGCCCCTTGTGCGTGGTGATGGTGGTCAGTAGCTTGGATTCTTCGGCCAGTTCTTAGGTTATGTAGGCCGAAGTGAGGTCTAACTTGGTGAACAGCTTGCCGCCTGCCAACGTGGCAAAAAGATCCTCCGCTCTCTGAAGCGGGTATTGGTCTTGTAGTGACGCTTGGTTGATCGTGGCCTTGTAGTCGCCACAGATCCTGACCGAGCCATCCGTTTTTAGGACAGGGATGATGGGGCTTGCCCAGTTGCTGAATTCAACGGGCGAAATTATGCCCTCTCTTAGCAACCTGTCCAACTCACTCTCAATTTTCTCCCGCATCACATACAGCTCAGCTCTGGCTTTATGGTGCACTGGTGTGGCGTCCGGGGTGATGCGAATCACTACTTTGGTACCTTTGAAAGTCCCGACACCAGGTTGAAATAGTGACTCAAACTTTTGTAGGACCTGTGAGCATGAACTTCGCTCCACAGATGAAATGGCGTGCACATCCCCCCCATTTCCAGTTCATCTCAGCTAGCCAGCTCCTCCCCAAAAGCACGGGACCATTTCCCGGGACGATCCAGAGTGGCAGCCGGTTCTCTGATCCACTTTGTGTGACCACCAACATTGCACTGCCTAGCACTGGGATGATCTCTTTGGTGTACGTACGTAATTGCGTGTCCGTGTGTTCTAGTTTACGTCTGCTAGCTCTGAGTGGCCATAGTTTCTCGAATTGTCGGACACTCATAAGTGACTGGCTGGCTCCTGTGTCCGGCTCCTGTGTCCAGCTCCATGCGTACCGGCATGCCTTATAACAGTACTCTCATCATCATAGGTGGCGTCTTTGTGTATGAGCTGTGGATGTTTGCCACCTGAACCCGCTGAACTTCAGCGTCCATTGCTGTGTCCCAAGCATAACCCTGCCTTGCAGACCCCTCTTGTGGTTCATCCGCTTCGTAAACCAGCCTCGCTGCGGGCTTCCTGCACATTCTGGCTAAATGTCCACTGAAGTTACAATTTCTGCAGATAAATTGTTGAAACCTGCAGGTTTTCGCAGCATGTCTGCCCCCGCACCTCCAGCATGAGCTGAGATTGTTGTGAACAAAAGAGCTGTTACCAGGCATTCCTCTCTGATTGTCTCTTTGATTACTCTTGAGCACTCTGTTAGTGGATGTCAATGACCCCCATCCCGGGACGTATTGTCAGAATACCCCTGCGGGGTTCTGAGTCGCGTTTACCATGTTATCTCCCTGCTTTATTGCCACGTTGGGAGCAGCGTTGCGCGCGTATATAATCTTGGTTTCCTCCTCCCCCGCCATGAAGGTTTGAGCCATCAACGCCGCTGCTTCCATGGTCAAGTCCTTGGTCTCAATTAGCTTCCTAAAAATCCCGGCATGACCAATGCCCTCAATAAAGAAATCCCTGAGCATCTCCCCCCTGCAGGCGTCTGTGAACTTAGAGGCTGGCCAAGCACCGAAGGTCCGCAACAAAGTCCGGTATGCTCTGCCCTTCCCGACATCAGTGCATATAGAATCGGTGTCGGGCCAGCTGTATACTGCTCGCCGGTTTGAGGTGCTCACCGATCAGTTTGCTGAGCTCCTCAAAGGTCTTGTCCGCCGGCTTCTCGGGTGCAAGCAGGTCTTTCATCAGCGCGTACGTCTTAGGTCCACAGCTGGCCAGTAGATGCGCTCTTTGCTTGTCAGCCGCTGCCGCTCCCAGCCAGTCCTTCGTGACAAAGCTCTGCTGGAGCCTCTCAACTAAATCGTCCCAGTCCTCACCAACACAGTACTGTTCCTCTGTGCTACTGGTGGCCATTCTCGTGAGTCGTTGATTCCCGTTTCTCGTCGCCAAATGTTGTGTCCTTACACTCTACTGTAAATCAACACGAGGCACATACTGGAGACTAGGTCACTCTCTGACCTGTACCTTTATTTACAGGACCAAGAAGTGATGACCCTGCATGGGGCCTCCCTTTTATATACCTGGATGACCAGGTGAGGAGTGTCTCCCACAAGTTCACCCTCTGTGGTCAAGGTGTGCATTTCTTAGGTGTATACAGTGTACAGTGTTGTTATGAAGGTTACAGTTACATGAAGGTTACATACATGACAAATAGGAGGTGGGCAACTTTCAGGAGGGGTCACCCCGGGTTGGAACAGAGAGACTTAACATGAGGCCTCTTTTTGGCCTGTTCCACTTCCCTAAAAGATAACCTGCCAGAAGCAGTCTTCCAGGCTGCCGCAACAGCCGATGTACTCATGACCGAGATCCTAAACCATTTAGGGATCTGAAACTTGAACTTAGTGGCTCTGCTTAATCAAACCAAGCAGTGCCCAGAAGAGACCCAGAGTGCCTCAGTAATCGCCTGTACGATATCTATCAACGTACGCAGAACCAGACACCTGCAAATGCTACAATAGGAAAGAATCAGGAACAATTTAAATCGATGTTCCTGACCCAACTCCACCCTTTAGTTAAAACCACCCTGGGAATAGCCATGAGGTGCACCAATCAGTGGACAGATAGAGAGACCAAAGCTCAAATAGCCTGGGAGATGGTAAAAGACCAGTTAAAGGTGAAGTCACCACCCCCTGCAAATAAACCAGTGTCAATGGTGGAGGGATCTTGTAACTACCCCTTTAAGGGACAGTGCTTTAATTGCAAGAAGGTAGGCCATTTAGCAAAAGACTGCAGCAGACCCAGACCAGCACCAAACCATGATGCAACGCATAGATACCTCCCGAGGGAGGAATCCAAGCCCTCTGGGACAGATCAAAGATTGGATAAATTGATAACCCTTATACAAACTCAAATTGCCATGGGGAAATTGCAAAATCATTTACCGGTGCACATAATCGACAATGCACACTCATTAGAGAGACCCATTCTAGGATCGACCCTATGACAGTGTTCGGCCCCCAAAGATTGGTCGGAAGTGGGGTTCCAACATGATGGTAGCGGGAGACCCGAAGTTCGTGTTGTCTTAAAAGGGGGCAGGTAGCAGATTATGCTTATCAATACTGGCTCAGCCGTTACCATCATCCACACCCCATACCCCGACACCATGTGGCGGCGGGCAAGGGTTATATGACCCTTAACGGGTTTAACGGGGATACAGCCACCACGTATACAGGGGAGGCCACTGAACTTCAGATGGGAGCCCTCACCTGTAAGGTCCCAGCACCTATGCTGATGACCACCCCCGACGGAAGGGGAATTTTAGGGACTGATGTGTTGGATCATTATGGTGCAGTGATCGATTATAATCAGGACTGTGTTTGGATGGCATTGGGAGATAAGGCAGGAATGATAGAAATTTCAGATGCTCACTCGGTTTTTGCTATTAAAAAGCCATCTGAGTATGACGCTCCAGGGAGCGAAAATGAAGCTGTGGCAAAACTAATTCGGGAACACCTAGCGGTGTTTGCCAGATGCAAGCATAACTGTGGGAAAAATGGCAGGCGAGGAATCTATTGAGGGACCCCCCCACTCATTCACTAAACAGTACCCCATCCCAAGGGAGAGTCACCCTTACATCCGAGACACCATAAAATCCCTAGTCGAGCAGGGTGTTCTTGGGACAGGCACTTGCACGACCAATTCACCCACATGGCCGGTTCAAAAGCCTGATAGCAGCTGCCGACTGACTATTGATTACAGAAAGTTAAATTCTGTAACACCAGCCTGCTCACCGGTAGTAAGAGAAACTCCTACCATATTATCTCAAATTCCTGCTGGTTCCAAGTACTTCTCAACCCTCGACATCGCCAATGGATGGATTCTGGAGTATCCCTGTTAAAGGGTGTTCAGTACAAGAAGTGGTTTCACATTAATCAGTTAAAAACTGCCAAAGAGTAAATACTGCACTGATCTTGTTTCCCACAGACCATGTTACGGATCCTCATGATTGTCAGGACGACACTGGCCAAGACCGAAGCCTAGGGAAGATGGAGAAGTGGGAGCTGCAGCATGACTCAAGAACATCATCGATCATCAATGTGCTTCGAGAAGTGACGGTGCACTAAAGATACGGGAAAGGGAGAGTCTCTGCTGAAGATGTGATTGGACTAAAATAAATCCCCTACGTGGTCTACACTTTACGAGGTGGGGACCAAGTCAGGCTACCCACGATTCTTTCTCTCCCTCTCAATATGAGGGGTCAATCAGGATCTTTCCCCCTCAAGGTGGGGAGTTTGTAAGAATAAAAGTGTTTATTAATTGATTCTGTGTATGTATAAATGTTAAAAGTGTAGATTAATGGAAAGGCCTGTTTCTGTTGAGATAAAATGGAAGCCCACAGATTGCCAGCATGGGTTTTGTGTATTAGAAAGACATTTAATCTAAATCAAGAGATGGCTGAACCAGGCCAAACAGTCACATGTGTGAGGAGAGCCAATGAGGAACTGCCTTGGAGCCAGGGTCCAATCGTGGGCTTTTCTGAGGATAATGGCCTTGAGGAATATTAAAAAACGCAAGCCAGGAACTTTTTTCTCTCTCCTCTGTTGGACACACGGCAAAAGACCTCCTGTTGAAGACCAGCCAAATCAGCATGCCGTGTGTTCAAATCAGCCAGCAAAAGGGGCGTAATGCATATCGCTTTTTATTATAATCTCATTGTCTCTGCCGTAACTAAGGTAGATCTATAGGATATTTGACGACTGCTGTTAAATGTATGTGTGTGTTTTTAATAAACTGTCAATTGTCCTGAAAGAATCGTCTCACTGTCAAATGTAAGCCCAGAAATCCTACACAACAGGGAGATTCCTCCAGTTGCCGCAGTCGGACTTGTCCCCTTTTTTAAAGATAGTCACGAATACTGCATCTGAGATCTCCCGGCATGCTCTCCTTCCAGATGAGAAAGATGAGGTCATGCATTATTGCCAATAGTGCCTCAGCGGGGTTTCCATCTGCTCCCGAAGCCTTGTTAAACTTGAGCTGCCGATGGCCTTTTCTACCTCGTACAGAGCTGTGATTTTGCTGAGATGGTGGCGGGTAGCGTGCTGTGGGATGGAATCAAGGACACTTGTGTCAAAGGCAGAGTCTCGATTAAGGAGATCTTCAAAGTGTTCCTTCCAGCGGGCCCTGACTGCCTCGGTGTCCTTGATGAGTGTCTCCCCGTTCTTGGCCAGCAGTGGGGCCTTGGGTGCTTGGGCCATAGGTGGACTTGACTGCGGTGAAGAATCCTCGCACATCATGGCTGTCAGTCAGCTGCTGAATCTGTGCTTTCTCCATCCACCATCTATTCTTGATGTCATGGATTTTTTGTTGGACCTCGGCCTTAAGCCGCCTGTAAAGCTGCTTTGCTGCTCCTGAGTTGGAGTAGTTGAGCCAAATCGAAAGAAATCGAAAGGTGACGTCACAGCCAAGGGGGTAAGTGATTTGCTGGTGATTGGTGAGTAGTTTTTCTTTTTCTTTTCCCTATCAGTAGGCAACCTTTATCATTGTTGCCAAATTAACTTAATCTAGGGGTTAAGTCATGGGCAGGAGAGCTTCCAGCGTCCCTGACGACTACATGTGCGGGAAGTGTATCCGCCTGCAGCACCTGACAAACCACATTGTGGCACTGGAGCTGCAGGTGGATTTACTCTGAACCATCCGCGATGCTGAGGATGTCGTGAATAGCACATTTAGTGAGTTGGCCATACCGCAGGTAAAGGGTACACAGCCAGATAGGGGATGGGTGACCAACAGGAAGAGCAGCGGAAGGAAGGTAGTGCAGGGGTCCCCTGCGGTCATCCCCCTGCAAAACAGATACACTGCTTTGGATACTGTTGAGGGGGATGAGTCATCAGGGGCGAGCAGCAGCAGCCAAGTTCATAGCACTGTGGGTGGCTCTGCTGCACAGGAGGGAAGGATAAAGAATGGGAGAGTTATAGTGGTAGGGGATTCTCTTGTAAGGGGAATAGATAGACGTTTCTGCGGCCGCAATCGAGACTCCAGGATGGTATGTTGCCTCCCTGGTGCAAGGGTCAACGATGTCTCGGAGCGGGTGCAAGACATTTTGAAAAGGGAGGGTGAACAGCCAGTTGTCGTGGTGCATATAGGTACCAGCGATATAGGTAAAAAACGGGATGAGGTCCTACAAGCTGAATTTAGGGAGCTAGAAGTTAAATTAAAAAGTAGGACCTCAAAGGTACTAATCTCAGCGTTGCTACTGGTGTCACATGCTAGTCAGAGTAGGAATCGCAGGATAGCTCAGATGAATACGTGGCTTGAGGAATGGTGCAGAAGGAAGGGATTCAAATTCCTGGGACATTGGAACCGGTTCTGGGAGAGGTGGGACCAGTACAAACTGGACGGACTGCACCTGGGCAGCACTGGAACCAATGCCCGAGGGGGAGTGTTTGCTAGTGCTGTTGGGAAGGGGTTAAACTAATATGGCAGGGGATGGGAACCTATGCAGGGAGACACAGGGAAGTAGAATGGGGGCAGAAGCAAAAGATAGAAAGGAGAATAGTAAAAGTGGAGGGCAAAGAAACTCAAGGCAAAAATCAAAAAGGAACACATTGCAGCAAAATTCTAACAGGGCAAAATGTGTTAAAAAGACAAGCCTGAAGGCTCTGTGCCTCAATGCGAGGAGTATTCGTAATAACGTGGACAAATTAACTGCACAGGCAGCAATTAATGAATATGATATAATTGGCAGCACGGAGACATGGCTCCAGGGTGACCAAGGCTGGGAACTCAACATCCAGGGGTATTCAACTTTCAGGAAGGATAGACAGAAAGGAAAAGGAGGTGGGGTAGCGTTGCTGGTTGAAGAGGAAATTAACGCAATAGTAAGGAATGACATTAGCTTGGATGATGTCGAATCTGTATGGGTGGAGCTGCAGAATGCCAAAGGGCAGAAAACGCTAGTGGGAGTTGTGTACAGACCACCAAACAGTAGTAGTGAGTTTGGGGACAGCATCAAACAAGAAATTAGGGATGCGTGCAATAAAGGTACAGCAGTTATCATGGGCGACTTTAATCTGCATATAGATTGGGCTAACCAAACTGGTAGCAATGCGGTGGAGGAGGATTTCCTGGAGTGTATAAGGGATGGTTTTCTAGACCAATGTATCGAGGAACCAACTAGAGGGCTGGCCATCCTAGACTGGGTGATGTGTAATGAGAAAGGACTAATTAGCAATCTAGTTGTGCGAGGCTCCTTGGGGAAGAGTGACCATAATATGGTAGAATTCTTTATTAAGATGGAGAGTGACACAGTTAATTCAGAGACTAGGGTGCTGAACTTAAGGAAAGGTAACTTTGATGATATGAGACGTGAATTGGCTAGAATAGACTGGCAAATGATAATTAAAGGTTTGACGGTGGATAGGCAATGGAAAACATTTAAAGATCACATGGGTGAACTTCAACATTTGTACATCCCTATCTGAAGTAAAAATAAAACGGGGAAGGTGGCTCAACCATGGCTAACAAGGGAAATTAAGGATAGTGTTAAATCCAAGGAAGAGGCATATAAATTGGCCAGAAAAAACAAACCTGAGGACTGGGAGAAATGTAGAATTCAGCAGAGGAGGACAAAGGGACTAGATAGGAGGGGGGAAATAGAGTATGAGAGGAAGCTTGCCGGGAACATAAAAACTGACTGCAAAAGCTTCAATAGATATGTGAAGAGAAAAAGCTTAGTGAAGACAAACGTAGGTCCCTTGCAGTCAGATTCAGGTGAATTTATAATGGGGAACAAAGAAATGGCAGACCAGTTGAACAAATACTTTGGTTCTGTCTTCACGAAGGAAGACACAAATAACCTTCCGGAAATACGAGGCGACCGAGGGTCTAGTGAGAAGGAGGAACTGAAGAATATCCTTATTAGGCGGGAAATTGTGTTAGGGAAATTGATGGGATTGAGGGCCGATAAATCCCTGGGGCCTGATAGTCTGCATCCCAGAGTACTTAAGGAAGTGGCCCGAGAAATAGTGGATGCATTAGTGATCATTTTCCAACAGTCTATCCAATCTGGATCAGTTCCTATGGACTGGAGGGTAGCTAATGTAACACCACTTTTTAAAAAAGGAAGGAGAGAGAAAACGGGTAATTATAGACTGGTTAGCCTGACATCAGTAGTGGGGAAAATGTTGGAATCAATTATTAAAGATGAAATAACAGCACATTTGGAAAGCAGTGACAGGATCGGTCCAAGTCAACATGGATTTATGAAAGAGAAATCATGCTTGAAAAATCTTCTGGAATTTTTTGAGGATGTAATTAGTAGAGTGGACAAGGGAGAACCAGTGGATGTGGTGTATTTGGACTTTCAAAAGGCTTTTGACAAGGTCCCACACAAGAGATTGATGTGCAAAATTAAAGCACATGGTATTGGGGGTAATGTACTGACATGGATGGAGAACTGGTTGGCAGACAGGAAGCAGAGAGTCGGGATAAACAGGTCCTTTTCAGAATGGCAGGCAGTGACTAGTGGGGTGCCGCAGGGCTCAGTGCTGAGACCCCAGCTATTTACAATATACATCAATGATTTGGATGAAGGAAGTGAGTGTAATATCTCCAAGTTTGCAGATGACACTAAATTGGATGGCAGTGTGAGCTGTGAGGAGGACGCTAAGAGGCTGCAGGGTGACTTGGACAGGTTAGGTGAGTGGGCAAATGCATGGCAGATGCAGTATAATGTGGATAAATGTGAGGTTATCCATTTTGGGGGCAAAAACACGAATGTCAGCAGATTAGGAAATGGGGAGGTGCAACGAGACCTGGGTGTCATGGTACATCAGTCATTGAAAGTTGGCATTCAGGTACAGTAGGCGGTGAAGAAGGCAAATGGTATGTTGACTTTCATAGCTAGGGGTTTTGAGTATAGGAGCAGGGAGGTCTTACTGCAGTTGTACAGGGCATTAGTGAGGCCTCACCTGGAATAGTGTGTTCAGTTTTGGTCTCCTAATCTGAGGAAGAACATTCCTGCTATTGAGGGAGTGCAGCGAAGGTTCACCAGACTGATTCCCAGGATGGCTGGACTGACATATGAGGAGAAACAGGATTGACTGGGCCTTTATTCACTGGAGTTTAGAAGAATGAGAGGGGATCTCATAGAAACATATAAAATTGTGACAGGATTGGACAGGTTAGATATAGGAAGAATGTTCCCGATGTTGGGGAAGTCCAGAACCAGGGGACACAGTCCAAGGATAAGGGGTACCCATTTAGGACTGAGATGAGGAGAAACTTCTTCACTCAGAGTTGTTAATCTGTGGAATTCCCTACCGCAGAGAGTTGTTAACCTGTGGAATTCCCTACCGCAGAGAGTTGTTGATGCCAGTTCGTTGGATATATTCAAGAGGGAGTTAGATGTGGCCATCTAAAGGGATCAAGGAGTATGGAGAGAAAGCAGGAAAGGGGTACTGAGATGAATGATCAGCCATCATCTTATTGAATGGTGGTGCAGGCTCGAAGGGCTGAATGGCCTACTCCTGCACCTATTTTCCAAGTATGTTTCTATGTACAGTTACATAAAAAGGAAAAGAGTGGCTAAAGTAAATGTTGATCCCTTAGAGGATGAGACTGGGGAATTAATAATGGGAACAGGAAAATGGCAGAGACCTTGAATAAATATTTTGTATCGGTCTTCATGGTAGAAGACACTAAGAACATTCCAATAGTGAATAATCAAGGGGCTATAGGGAGGAAGGAACGTAATACTATCACTAAAGAAGTAGTACTCGATATTATATTGGGACTAAAGGCATACAAGTCCCCTGGACCTGATGGCTTGCAACTTGGATCCTGAAAGAAGTGGCTGCAGAGATAGAGGATGCATTGGTTGTAATCTACCAAAATTCCATGGATTCTGGGGAGGTCCCAACGGATTGGAAAACCACAAATGTAACACCCCTATTTTAAAAAGGTGGCAGACAGAAAGTAGGAAACTAGATCATTTAGCCTAGCATCTGTCGTTGGGAAAATGCTGGAGTCCATTGTTAAGGAAGTAGTAGCAGAACATTTGGAAAAGCATAATTTAATCAAGCAGAGTCAGCATGGTTTTATTAAAGGGAAATCATGTTTTACAAATTTGCTGGAGTTCTTTGAAGATGTAACGTTCAGGGTGGATAAAGGGGAACCAGTAGATGTTGTGTATTTTGATTTTCAGAAGGCATTCGATAAGGTGCCACATAAAAGGTTACTGCAAAAGGTAAGAGCTCACGAGGTTGGGGGTAATATATTAGCATGGATAGAAGATTAGCTAACTAACAGAAAACAGAGAGTCGGGATAAATGGGTCATTTTCCGGTTGGCAAACAGTAACTAGTGGGGTGCCGCAGGGATCGGTGCTGGGCCCTCAACTATTTACAATCTATATTAATGACTTGGATGAAGGGACCGAATGTAATATAGCCAACTTTGCTGATGATACAATGATGGGTGGGAAAGCAATTTGTGAGGAGGACACACAAAATCTGCAAAGGGATATAGACAGGCTAAGTGAGTGGGCAAAAATTTGGCAGATGCAGTACAATGTGGGAAAATGTGAGGTTATCCACTTTGGCAGTAAAAATAGAAAAGCAAATTATAAGTTAAATACAGAAAAATTGCAAAGTGCTTCAATACAGATGGACCTGAGTGTCCTTGTGCATGTAACACAAAAAGTTAGTATGCAGGTACAGCAAGTGATCAGGAAAGCAAATGGAATGTTGGTCTTTATTGCAAGTGGGATAGAGTATAAAAGCAGAGAAGTCCTGCTACGACTGTACATGGTATTTGTGAGGCCACACCTAGAGTACTGCAAACAGTTTTGGTCTCCATATTTAAGGAAGGATATAATTGCATTGGAGGCTGTTCAGAGAAGGTTCACTAGGTTGATTCTGAAGATGAGGGGGTTGACTAGGTTGAGTAGGTTGGATCGATACACATTGGAGTTCAGAAGAATGAGACGTGATCTTATCGAAACATATAAGATAATGAGGCGACTCGACAAGGTGGATGCAGAGAAGATATTTCCACTCACTGGGGGGAAAAAACTCGGGGACATAGTCTCAGAATAAGGGGCCGCACAGATAAAACTGAGATGAGAAGGAATTTTTTCGCTGAGGGTTGTAAGCCTGTGGAATTCTCTGCCCCAGAGAGCTGTGGAGGCTGGGTGATTGAATATATTTAAGGCGGAGATAGACAAGATTTTTGAGCAAATAAGGGAATAAAGGGTTATAGGGAGCGAGCAGGGAAGTGGAGCTGAGTCCATGATCAGATCAGCCATGATCTTCTGAAATGGAGCAGGGTCGAGGGGCCAAATGGCCTACTCCTGTTCCTATTTCTTATGTTCTTATGTTAAACCAGAGATGGGAGGAACTTTGATTCCACCAGTCACTAATGGTAACTCTCTGAAATTGCACTGATTACTAATAATAATAGTGGTAAGAATTCCCCTATAACCAACAGTCATAACTCAGTGATGGTCCATATGTAACTGGCAGTAAAATATAAAGACTTGCATTGATCTAGTGCCTTTCACAACCACCAGAAGTCCCAAAGCACTTTACAATGAAGTATTTTTGAAGTGTAGTCACTGTTGTAATGTAGGAAACATGGCAGCCAAAATGCACACAGCAAGCTTCCACAAACAGCAATGTGATAATTACCAGATGATCTGTTTTAGTGATATTGATTGAGGGATAGATATTGGCCAGGACACTGGGGATAACTCCAACGTTGTTCTTCGAAATAATGTCATGGAATCTTTTACATCCACTTGAGAGAGTATACAGGGCCTTGGTTTAATGTCTCATCCAAAAGATGGCACTTCCGACAAAACAGCACTCCCTGAGTTCTGCACTGGAATGTCGGCCTTAATCTTTGTGCTCAAGTCTCTGGAGTGGGACTTGAACCCACAGCCTTCTGACTCAGTGGTGAGAGTGCTATCCACTGAGCCACGGCTGACACATAATTGGTGTAATGTCCTGATATCCTACTGTAACTAGTAGTAATCCTATAACCTGCTGATATTTACCCTGAAGCCATAGCCAGAAATCCCCTGCACTGCTCAAGGTGCAATCAGGTTCCTCAGTTGACGCCACTTTTAACAGGCCCGATATCTCTTCCTATCTTCTTGGACTCTGGTATCTTGTGAAGGTGACATCTCTAAACTGGACATTCAGTCAGAGCTGATCTGTACTTGAACTTCACATGTCAAAACTTGTCGGTACACACTAACCTGAACCAAGGACAGCGGGTCAGTGTTTGGGGCTCTTCTCGCAGGGCACATCATCCTAAACTCAGCCAAGCACCAACATTTGTAAACCATACCAAGGGCTCAGTCTAAGGAGAGTTTTCATAGAATTTAGAAATTACAGCACAGGTGGAGGCCAACCGCCGGTGCTGGTGCTTTCACCTACAACCCCTCCTCCCCCCTCCAGATCCCTTAAAAAATATATATTTATCCCCTTCCCTTTGTAATGAAGTTTTAGTCTCTACCTTAATAGCCACATGTGGTGAAGTATTCTATGATCTCATAGCCCTCAGTTCAACAATCCAAAGATTCACACTGGAAAAAAACAATGTGGGAGGAGGAAGATTGTTGAACTGAGGGCTATGAGATCATAGAATACTTCACCACATGTGGCTATTAAGGTAGAGACTAAAACTTCATTACAAAGGGAAGGGGATAAATATATATTTTTTAAGGGATCTGGAGGGGGGAGGAGGGGTTGTAGGTGAAAGCACCAGCACCGGCGGTTGGCCTCCACCTGTGCTGTAATTTCTATAATTCTATGAAAACTCTCCTTAGACTGAGCCCTTGGTATGGTTTACAAATGTTGGTGCTTGGCTGAGTTTAGGATGATGTGCCCTGCGAGAAGAGCCCCAAATGGTTCCCCATTTGCCCATCAGTGGAAACAATCTTGCACTATTTACGCATAGTAAGACCCCCGGGTTCGTGCGCCCCTTTACTGACTTATTGCCTTCTCAGTGCCACTCCCACACACCACATTGCTGCTGCTGCACCCAGCACTGCAGGAAATGTGGATTCCCTCTCTCCCTGAGCCCCCATTCCCCAGTCTCCCTCTTTCTCCTTGAAACCCATTCCCCAATTTCCATCTCTCCATTCCCCAAGCCACATTCCCCAATCTCCCTCTCTTTTCCGAGACCCCATTCCCCAGACTCCCTCTCTCCCAGAGCCCCCATTCCCCATGCTCCCGCTCAGCCAGAGCCCCCATTCCCCAGTCTCCCTCTTTCTCTGCCCCACCCTAGGCCCTCATTCCCCAGTCTCCATATCTCCCCTCCCCGAAACCCCATTCCCCAATATCCCACTTTCCCTAAACGCCAATTCCCCAGTCTCCCTCATTTCCTCTACACTCAAGACCCCAATTACAGAGCCCTCTCCTGCCCCCCCCCCAATTGCAGAGCCCCCCCCCCCGATTACACAGGCAACCGCCAATCCAAGCTAGTTGCGACTCTCTGCGGATGATGGCTCAGCAGCAGCCATTGAAAAGCTCTGTGGGGAAGGCTGGGCATTGATTCTGTTTAAAGTTAATTGGGTATAATCTTGTTCTGACTCACAATGCCAGGCCAACAGTTAGTAGTTATTTCCAGGACCTCACAGACCTGTTGTTCATGGGTGGCGGGAAATTTAAATCGTTGATCTCCTGGGCTGCTGGAGGCAGCACTCGTTATTCAAACTCTTGATTGTGTTTGACTCTCAGTCATTCTGGGAAAATTAGAAACCTTACGTGAGTCAGATGGTTGTGGGTTCAAGTCCAATTCCAGAGACGGGAGCATAACATGTAGGCTGGCTCTTCAGTGCAGTACTGAGGGAGTGTTGCATTGGTGGAGGTGCTGTCTATTGGATAAGATGTTAAAGTCATGGCTGTGTCTATTTGCAATACCAGATTCTTAATTGGTCCCGTCGGAGGACAAGACACACCCAACAGTTTGTCTGGAATGTGTAATTTGACTGCCTGCTATAGACAACTCTGCAGTCTTGATCCAGTCTTGACAGACTACAGAATGTGGAAGTATAGTTAGCTTTATGAAGATCCTCTGTTAATAGTATTCTGCAATTGTAAATATAGCTATCCTTGGCTGGTGAAATAAAGGACTTTGGTCCCAAAATTCATCGACATAACAGCCACTAACCGCTGAAAAACACAAGTTTCGTCAAAAAACAGGAACATAAGAACATAAGAACATAAGAATTAGGAACAGGAGTAGGCCATCTAGCCCCTCGAGCCTGCTCCGCCATTCAATAAGATCATGGCTGATCTGGCCGTGGACTCAGCTCCACTTACCCACCCACTCCCCGCCCGCTAACCCTTAATTCCCTTATTGGTTAAAAATTTATCTATCTGTGACTTGAATACATTCAATGAGCTAGCCTCAACTGCTTCCTTGGGCAGAGAATTCCACAGATTCACAACCCTCTGGGAGAAGAAATTCCTTCTCAACTCGGTTTTAAATTGGCTCCCCCGTATTTTGACGCTGTGCCCCCTAGTTCTAGTCTCCCCGACCAGTGGAAACAACCTCTCCGCATCTACCGCCCGGCGTAAGTTTCATGAGTGACAAACCACCGGGTGGTATGCACACCACCCACCCATGTAGAACCAATCATATACCAACCAAAAGTGCAAGTTTCATGACAAACTACCGATATACCGCTGGAACTGCACACCGTCCTGAAGAAGGTGCTTTTAGGTTGATCTTAAGTGAGCGGTATGCACTCAGAGCTGACAGGTTTGTTTGATATTACACAGATCTTTATAGTTCTCCACAGTTTGATATATTATTAAATGGATTGTAGTATTTTCTAGTGTTAGGTAATAATATAAATGGTCTAATAAAGCCTTGTTTACTCCTTTATTAGTGAACTGTAATAAAAATGTTATTAGTCTCTCGCTCCCCCCCCCCCACCCCCGGTCTCTCTCTCGCCCCCCCACAGTCTCTCTCTCATCCCCCACGGTGTCTCTCGACCCCCTGGTCTCTCTCTCACCCCCGCCCCCTGCCAGTCTCTCTCTCTTCCACCCACCCCCCCCCCCCCCCCCCGGTCTTTCTCTCATCCCCCCTGGTCTCTCTCTCGCAACCCCCAGTCTCTCTCTCTCGCCGCCCCCCCAGTCACTCTCTTGCCCCCGTCCCCAGTCTCTCTCTTGCCCCCCTCCCCCGGTCTCTCTCTCTCGTCTCTCTTGCCCCCCCCCCCCCCCCCCCCCAGGTCTCTCTCTCGCCCCCCCCCACCCGGTCTCTCTTTCGCACTCGCCCCTCCCCACCCTCTCTCTCCGGTCTCTCTCTTCCCCCCACCCCCCCCGCCCCGGTCTCTCTTGCCCCCACCCCCCAGTTGCCCGCACTCGCCCGCACCAACCCACCCCCACCCCGGGTCGCCTGCGCCACCCCCCGCCCCCCCCCCCCCCCAGCGATCTCAGGTCGGCAGTCTCTGGCCTCTCGGGGGGGCAGAACTTGATAGTCGTGCGTGCGCACAACTCGGGAGCCAAAGATTCCCAAGTCGAAAGGTCTCCTCCACTGGCCACCGCCCGCTGCACTCTGCTCCCGCTACCGCCAAGAAAAGCGGGATGAAACACCCGCCCACTCGGCCCCAGCGGTACCGGGCGGTAAAAAAATGACACACCACCCAGGGACCGTCGAAAACCGGGTGGAACTTGTGTTTCACCAAATTCGGGCCCTTTATTCTCTAATTATTGGGTTAGTTAATGTTTTGGAGTTTTATGTTTTTTTCCTTCTGGAAGTGATAAATTATTTAATTTTGAATAAAGAGACCGTGTGTGTGGGGTCTGTATGTATGGTGAGGGGTCCGTGTGTGTAGGATCCGTGTGTGTTTGGTTTGTGTATGGGGTCCGTATAGGTCCAATCTTCTCGTACACCAGTGAGTTCACACTGGGGAGAGGCCCTTCACCTGCTTTGTGTGTGAGAAGGGAATCAATAAGTCATCTGGTTGGAAGATTGTGATCAACCTCCAACAGCCGGGAGAATGTGATTCGTCTTCCCATCTGGATCACCTTTCAGCTGCCAGCGTAACCCCTTTCACGTTCTTCCCCCGTCCCCACTGTTGTCTCCCTGCTTTAACTCCCCTGCCCCCGACTTCCTGACCTACCCTCACCCCAACCTCTTGACCACCTCTTCCTGACCTTCTTTCACCCCCTGAGTTCCTGACCTTCTTTCACACCATGAGTTCCTGAACTTCTTTCACCCCTGCCCGAGTTGATGTCAGGGAGGGAGTTGTTACTACAGTTGTACAGGGCCTTGGTGAGGCCACACCTGGAGTATTGTGTACAGTTTTGGTCTCCTAACTTGAGAAAGGACATTCTTGCTATTGAGGGAGTGCAGCGAAGGTTCACCAGACTGATTCCCGGGATGGCGGGACTGACATATCAAGAAAGACTGGATCAACTGGGCTTGTATTGACTGGAGTTCATAAGAATGAGAGGGGATCTCATAGAAACGTTTAAAATTCTGATGGGTTTAAACAGGTTAGATGCAGGAAGCATGTTCCCAATGTTGGGGAAGTCCAGAACCAGGGGTCACAGTCTAAGGATAAGGGGTAAGCCATTTAGGACCGAGATGAGGAGAAACTTCTTCACCCAGAGAGTGGTGAACCTGTGGAATTCTCTACCACAGAAAGTTGTTGAGGCCAATTCACTAAATATATTCAAAAAGGAGTTAGATGTAGTCCTTACTACTAGGGGGATCAAGGGGTATGGCGAGAAAGCAGGAATGGGGTACTGAAGTTGCATGTTCAGCCATGAACTCATTGAATGGCGGTGCAGGCTCGAAGGGCCGAATGGTCTACTCCTGCACCTATTTTCTATGATTCTATGAGTTCCTGACCACCGCCCCCTCCCCCCCCCCGAGTTCTTGACCTTATCCCCTCCGAATACCTGACCCTCTTTCCCACCTCCCCCCATCCCTATGAGCTCCTCTGACTCCCCCCTCTGAGCTCCTCTCTGCCATTGCCTCTGAGCTCCCCCCTCCCGAGCTCTTCGCTCCTCCTCCTCTGATCTTCTCCTGTCTCTGATCCCCTGTCTTCTCCTCTTTCCCTCCTCCCCGCCCTCCCCTCACTCCCCTCTGATCTCCCTCTCCTCTCCTTGCTCCAATCTCCTGACCACCTCCCTAAACATGTGCAGCACAAACAAGCCAAAACTTCAGCCCGGTGTCTTGAAGCCCGGGCCTGCGCTCTAGGACCAGTATTCTCAAGTCCAGCTCAGATTGGGGCTGGCTTTACAGGTGTCATTTGTATACCCATACACACCAACGTAGAAAATAATGGAAAAGCTGACAACTCAAAAAACAACAGCCAGCTGAAAAATGGTCCTGAGTAAAAGCCTATGACCAAGGCCACGGAATAAGTTGCATTCCTTTGCATTTCATTGGATTTCAGAATTTTTATTAGTGTTTTGGGATCACATTCTGAAATTCAGTTTGTTTTTTGTGAAAGCTGAATTTCAATATCCTCATTTGCAACATGCTAAAAGGACTGATTACATTGGGCATGCAGTGGAACATGATTTTGTCATAACTTAAGCTATACACAATATCCCCCCTTCCCCAATATAGGGCTGGAACATTGAGGGATGTTGGTATGGTGGTAAACGATACAAAACTGAAGTTTTTGTAGTGATGCTTTTCATCAGGTGGGTACAGATAAACCCTCACTGCTTCATCATGTGTATGTGAGACAGAAGTCTATTTGTGTTCCTTCAGTCTGAGAAAAGACTTGCACTCATTAGTGGACAGGAATGGGATCAGAGCCTGAAAATCTCAATTAGTCAATTATTCAATAACGCCATGCGACTACCAGTAAACTAAATGGACCTTGGTCTTTTTTCATCAAGCAATTCCTACGTTCCTAACTAAATTAAGACTGCCACGTTGTAGTTCTTTGAATAATTTTGCAGTAAATTACACTAGAGAGCACCTTTTAATAATGGAGTTTCTGGAGTACATAAGAAGATAAGAACTAGGAGCAGGAGTAGACCACCTGGCCACTTCAGCCTGCTCCGCCATTTAATAAGATCATGGCTGATCTGATCATGGACTCAGGTCCACTTCCCTGTCCGCTCCCCATAACCCGCTATTCCCTTATCACTCAAAAATCTGTCTATCTCTGCCTTAAATATATTCAGTGACTCAGCTTCCACAGCTCTCTGGGGCAGAGAATTCCATAGATTTACAACCCTCTGAGAAGAAAAAAATCCTCCTTATCTCAGTTTTAAATGGGCGGCCCCTTATTCTGAAATCATGTCCCCTAGTTTTAGTTTCCCCTATGAGTAGAAATATTCTCTCTGCATCCACCTTGTCGAGCCCCCCACCCCCCGCCATTATCTTATATGTTTCGATAAGATCAGCTCTCATTCTTCTGAACTCCAATGAGTATAGGCCCAGCCGTCGTCGGAGGCAGAGCGGCAGTCGGGAGTTCACTGGTGAGGCCTACAAAAGGCACAGCAGGGAGTCCGGGGAGCAACATCGAGGAGGAGGTGGAGTGGCAGTCGGGAGTTCGATGGTGAGGCCTACAAAAGGCACAGCAGGGAGTCCGGGGAGCAACATCGAGGAGGAGGTGGAGCGGCAGTCGGGAGTTCGATGGTGAGGCCTACAAAAGGCGTAGCGGGGAGTCTGGGGAGCAACGTCGAGGAGGAGGTGGAGCGGCAGTCAGGAGTTCGATGGTGAGGCCTACAAAAGGCACAGCGGGGGGTCCGGGGAGCAACGCCGTCGGAGGTGGAGTGGCAGTCAGGAGTTCGATGGTGAGGCCTACAAAAGGCACAGCAGGGAGTCTGGGGAGCAACGTCGAGGAGGAGGCAGAGCGGCAGTCAGGAGTTCGATGGTGAGGCCTACAAAAGGCACAGCAGGGAGTCTGGGGAGCAACGTCGAGGAGGAGGCAGAGCGGCAGTCAGGAGTTCGATGGTGAGGCCTACAAAAGGCACAGCAGGGAGTCTGGGGAGCAACGTCGAGGAGGAGGTGGAGTGGCAGTCAGGAGTTCGATGGTGAGGCCTACAAAAGGCGCAGCGGGTATCCGGGGAGCAACGTCGAGGAGGAGGCGGAGCGGCAGTCAGGAGTTCGATGGTGAGGCCTACAAAAGGCACAGCGGGGAGTCCGGGGAGCAACGTCGAGGAGGAGGTGGAGCGGCAGTCAGGAGTTCGATGGTGAGGCCTACAAAAGGCACAGCGGGGAGTCCGGGGAGCAACGTCGAGGAGGAGGCGGAGCGGCAGTCAGGAGTTCGATGGTGAGGCCTACAAAAGGCACAGCGGGGAGTCCGGGGAGCAACGTCGAGGAGGAGGCGGAGCGGCAGTCGGGAGTTCGATGGTGAGGCCTACAAAAGGCACAGCGGGGAGTCCGGGGAGCAACGTCGAGGAGGAGGCGGAGCGGCAGTCGGGAGTTCGATGGTGAGGCCTACAAAAGGCACAGCGGGGAGTCCGGGGAGCAACGTCGAGGAGGAGGCGGAGCGGCAGTCGGGAGTTCGATGGTGAGGCCTACAAAAGGCACAGCGGGGAGTCCGGGGAGCAACGTCGAGGAGGAGGCGGAGCGGCAGTCGGGAGTTCGATGGTGAGGCCTACCGGTGCAGCTGCAGCAGGGAGGCAAAAAAGAAGTAGAAAGAAATCGAAAAGTAACGTCACAGCCAAGGGGGTAAGTGATTGGCTGGTGATTGGTGAGTCGTTTTTCTTTTTCTTTTCTTTATCAGTAAGTAACCTTTAGTATTGTTGTTGCCAATTTAAGTGTATCTAAGGGTTAAGTCATCGCAGAAGAGCTTGGGCATGTGTTATGCTCCTCCTGTACGACGTGGGAAGTCAGAGACGCCTCCGGTGTCCCTGATGACTACGTGGGCGGGAAGTGTATCCGCCTCCAGCTCCTGATGGACCACGTTACGGAATTGGAGCTGCGGGTGGATTCACTCTGGAGCATGCACGATGCTGAGAATGAAGTGAATAGCACATTTAGTGAGTTGGTCTTATCGCAGGTAAAGGGTCCACAGCCAGATAGGGAATGGAAGACCAATAGGAAGAGTAGTGCAGGGAACCCCTGCGGTCATCCCCCTGCAAAACAGATACACTGCTTTGGGTACTGTTGAGGGGGATGACTCATCAGCGGGGAGCAGCAGCAGCCAAGTTCATGGCACCATGGCTGGCTCTGCTGCACAGGAGGGCAGGAAAAAGAGTGGGAGAGCGATAGTGATAGGGGATTCAATTGTAAGGGGAATAGATAGGCATTTCTGCGGCCGCATTCGAGACTCCAAGATGGTATGTTGCCTCCCTGGTGCAAGGGCCAAGGATGTCTGAGAGCGGGTGCAGGACATTCTGAAAAGGGAGGGTGAACAGCCAGTTGTCGTGGTGCATACAGGTACCAACGATATAGGTAAAAAATGGAATGAGGTCCTACGAGACGTATTTAGGGAGCTAGGAGTTAAATTAAAAAGTAGGACCTCAAATGTAATAATCTCAGGATTGCTACCAGTGCCACGTGCTAGTCAGAGTAGGAATCGCAGGATAGCTCAGATGAATACATGGCTTGAGCAGTGGTGCAGAAGGGAGGGATTCAAATTACTGGGACATTGGGACCGGTTCTGGTGGAGGTGGGACCAGTACAAACCAGATGGTCTGCACCTGGGCAGGACCGGAACCAATGTCCTAGGGGGAGTGTTTGCTAGCGCTGTTGGGGAGGAGTTAAACTAATGTGGCATGGGGATGGGGAGCTATGCAGGGAGACAGAGGGAAATAAAATGGAGTCAGAAGCAAAAGATAGAAAGAAGAATAGTAAAAGTGGAGGGCAGAGAAACCTAAGGCAAAAAGCAAAAAGGGCCACATTACAGCAAAATTCTAAAGGGGCAAAGTGTGTTAAAAAGACAAGCCTGAAGGCTCTGTGCCTCAATGCGAGGAGTATTCGGAATAAAGTGGACGAATTAACTGCGCAGATAGCAGTTAA
Source organism: Pristiophorus japonicus (assembly GCF_044704955.1). Classification (NCBI taxonomy): domain Eukaryota; kingdom Metazoa; phylum Chordata; class Chondrichthyes; family Pristiophoridae; genus Pristiophorus; species Pristiophorus japonicus. The sequence goes on along the minus strand of NC_091978.1, from coordinate 101,477,116 downwards.
CGGGTATGATGTAATTGGCATCACGGAGACATGGCTCCAGGGTGACCAAAGCTGGGAACTCAACTATCAAGGGTATTCAGCATTTAGGAAGGATAGACAGAAAGGAAAAGGAGGTGGGGTGGCCTTGCTGGTTGAAGAGGGAATTAATGCGATAGTAAGGAGGGACATTAGCCTGGATGATGTGGAATTGGTATGGGTGGAGCTGCGGAATTCCAAAGGGCAGAAAACGCTAGTGGGAGTTGTGTACAGACCACCAAACAGTAGTAATGAGGTTGGGGACAGCATCAAACAAGAAATAAGGGATGTGTGCAATAAAGGTACAGCAGTTATCATGGCCGACTTTAATCTACATATAGATTAGGCTAACCAAACTGGTAGCAATGCGGAGGAGGAGGATTTCCTGGAGTGTATTAGGGATGGTTTTCTAGACCAATATGTCGAGGAACCAACTAGAGAGCTGGCCATCCAAGACTGGATGATGTGTAATGAGAAGGGTCTAATTAGCAATCTAGTTGTGCGAGGCCCTTTGGGGAAGAGTGACCATAATATGGTAGAATTCTTTATTAAGATGGAGAGTGACACAGTTAATTCGGAAACTAGGGTCCTGAACTTAAGGAAAGGTAACTTCGATGGTATGAGGCGTGAATTGGCTAGAATAGACTGGCAAAGGATACTTAAAGGGTTGACGGTGGATAAGCAATGGCAAACATTTAAAGATCACATGGATGAACTTCAGCAATTGTACATCCCTGTCTGGAGTAAAAATAAAACGGGGAGTGTGGCACAACCATGGCTAACAAGGGAAATTAAGGATAATGTTAAAGCCAAGGAAGAGGCATATAATTTGGATAGAAAAAGCAACAAACCTGAGGACTGGCAGAAATTTAGAATTCAACAGAGGAAAACTAAGGGTTTAATTAAGAGGGGACAATAGAGTATGAAAGGAAGCTTGCAGGGAACATAAAAACTGACTGCAAAAGCTTCTATAAATATGTGAAGAGAAAAAGATTAGTGAAGACAAACGTAGGTCCCTTGCAGTCGGATTCAGGTGAATTTATAATGGGGAACAAAGAAATGGCAGACCAATTGAACAAATACTTAGTTTCTGTCTTCACAAAGGAAGACACAAATAACCTTACGAATGTACTAGGGGACAGTAGTTCTCGTGAGAAGGAGGAACTGAAGAATATCCTTATCAGGCGGGAAATTGTGTTCGGGAAATTGATGGGATTGAAGGCCGATAAATCCCCGGGGCCTGATAGTCTGCATCCCAGAGTACTTAAGGAAGTGGCCCTAGAAATAGTGGATGCATTGGTGATCATTTTCCAACAGTCTATTGATTCTGGATCAGTTCCTATGGACTGGAGGGTAGCTAATGTAACACTACTTTTTAAAAAAGGAGGGAGAGAAAATGGGTAATTATAGACTGGTTAGCCTGACATCCGTCATGGGGAAAATGTTGGAATCAATCATTAAGGATGAAATAGCAGCGCATTTGGAATGCAGTGATAGGACTGGACCAAGTCAGCATGGATTTATGAAAGGGAAATCATGCTTGACGAATCTTCTGGAATTTTTTGAGGATGTAACTAGTAGAGTGGACAAGGGAGAACCAGTGGATGTGGTGTATTTGGACTTTCAAAAGGCTTTTGGCAAGGTCTCGCACAAGAAATTGGGGTGAAAAATCAATGCACATGGTATTGGGGGTAATGTACTGACGTCGATAGAGAACTGGTTGGCAGACAGGAAGCAGAGAATTGGGATAAGCGGGTCCTTTTCAGAATGGCAGGCAGTGACTAGTGGAGTGCCACAGGGCTCAGTGCTGGGACCTCAGCTCTTTACAATATACATTAACGATTTAGATGAAGGAATTGAGTCTAATATCTCCAAGTTTGCGGATGACACTAAACTAGGTGGCGATGTGAGCTGTGAGGAGGACGCTAAGAGGCTGCAGGGTGACTTGGACAGGTTAGGTGAGTGGGCAAATGCATGGCAGATGCAGTATAATGTGGATAAATGTGAGGTTATCCATTTTGGGGGCAAAAACACGAAGGCAGAATATTATCTGAATGGCGGCAGATTAGGAAAAGGGGAGGTGCAACGAGACCTGGGTGTCATGGTTCATCAGTCACTGAAAGTGGGCATGCAGGTACAGCAGGCGGTGAAGAAGGCAAATGGTATGTTGGCCTTCATAGCTAGGGAATTCAGGGAGGTCTTACTGCAGTTGTACAGGGCCATAGTGAGGCCTCACCTGGAATATTGTGTTCAGTTTTGGTCTCCTAATCTGAGGAAGGACGTCCTTGCTATTGAGGGAGTGCAGCGAAGGTTCACCAGACTGATTCCAGGGATGGCTGGGCTGTCATATGAGGAGAGACTGGAACAACTGGGTCTTTATTCACTGGAGTTTAGAAGGATGAGAGGGGATCTCATAGAAACATATAAGATTCTGACGGGACTGGACAGGTTAGATGCGGGAAGAATGTTCCCCATATTGGGGAAGTCCAGAACCAGGGAACATAGTCTTAGGATAAGGGGTAGGCCATTTAGGACAGAGATGAGGAGAAACTTCTTCACTCAGAGAGTCGTTAACCTATGGAATTCCCTGCCACAGAGAGTTGTTGATGCCAATTCATTGGATATATTCAAGAGGGAGTTAGATATGGCCCTTACGGCTAAGGGGATCAAGGGGTATGGAGAGAAGGCAGGAAAGGGGTACTGAGGGAATGATCAGCCATGATCTTACTGAATGGCGGTGCAGGCTCGAAGGGCCGAATGGTCTACTCCTGCACCTATTTTCTATGTTTCTATGTAACCTGGAGTCCCTACTTGAGAGCTATTTACTGAGCTACAGATGGAATATAAAGAAAAATTATAAATCATTAGGAAAAAAATATTTTATTTTATTCTCAACCTAAAGGACTGATAAGCTACCTGTTTCCAGGTCTTAGATTGTACTCTACTGCTGGAGATTGTGTGACAGCAGCCCAGGTATTTTGCCTTCCAGTTTCCCATCCCTCTCTTTGAAGGATTGGCTAGTCCCCACTTGACTGCTACTGCCTTCCTGATGCACAATATAGTGGATGAGATCAGGAAATTACCTTATGCAGCTTCTGTTGAAGCTGGAATATATAAACTAACCAAACCAATGCTCGTAATTGTAGTTTGAAATAGTTTATTGACTCTCAAGTTTTTAATGTTATAAAGCAACATTGTGCCAGTTAATTTTTAATCATGCCTTTTTACTTACTTGTATAAATAGAATTAGCAATACCAGAGTAAATAGTTTATTAAAGCAAAAATAAAATAAATTGTTACACTTTGTACATTATTAAATCACACTTTGTATATTATTAAATCACACATTATATATTATTAAATGGAATATCACGTTTTCTCTATATAATATTGATATTATTATAAGAGTGCTTCAGCATTGCTGATTGGTCAGTGCAAAATAGTCACCACAAACCAGGTTGTATTAACTACTATTCAATCTCAAAGCATGACACATGGGAAGTCAACGCAAAGTATAGTCTGGGGTAAAGTCAGAATATTTGGAGCAGGGATGAGGGAGAGCTGTGATTTAGAGCTTAGACAATCTAGGAAGGTAGAGCATTATTAGGCAAGGTCGAGGTAGAATGGAATGGGGGAAGGAAGAATAAAGTAGAAAAAGGAGGCTGGGAGCAATGATGATGGTGCCAGAGGCACCATTAATGGAAGGGAGAATGAACGATGCCCAATCCAATCCTTGACTGAAAAATTCCTTCAAAAAATCTGTGAAAAATGTATTTAATTTATATTTGTGAAAGTTAAATATAAAAAGCATGTTTTTAAAAAGTTCATGCGATGAGTGCAAACTGGGACAGAGACCTGATCGCACGATATGGGGGGGGGAGGCGAGAATGGAGGGTGGCCGGCAGCAGTGACGGGCCCACAGGCCTGATCCTTCTAAACTGGAGGGAGTATTCCCTTCAAAAAAGACAAAAAACCCTTTAATTTTTCTCACAGCGACATTTAAAAAATGTCATGATGGCAGCAGTGATGATGGGGTTGGAGGCTCGATGAAAGTATGAGTTGCAGGAAATGGAGTATGGCCACAGCGTGTAAACAGGGTTTCCACCGCACTTCCGATGAAGTTACAGCAGTGGAGTGGGAGAAGCTCCAAGGAAATTCCGCTTCTGGTTATTTCTCTTTTTTCAGACCTTAAAATAACTTGGAGAGATTGTTTAACAAGTAGAGAAGTCAAACACCTGGCAATCCAGAAAAACTTTCAGCTACAATAATTAGCCTCAAATTGACCTTGGGAACTCATTTCCCCATCTGAAGTAGTTGAGCAATGATCTTCAAGGAACAGGCCAAGTTAGCATCACATTACATTACAAATGCGCTGCAGGTCCCAGACTATCGGCGAATAACACCACAGGAGATCAGCTAATGAATAAGAGTTTTGTTTTACATATTCTTGTAAACAGCAGAAATGTTTGCTGCTTTGGTAAATACTTAAGTAATGCACTATAACATTTTAATGGAAAATGGTTGATTTCCTATGAAATTGCACTTGTTCAAAAAAAAATTGTGTCTCTCTTCCTACAATTCTGCTCTCCCACTTTCTATTTTTTTTATGTCCCTCTCTCTGTTTGTCTTCCAATATTTCTCCTTCTTTGCATGGCTCTTGCATTTTCTCTCATTGCTGTCACTGCACATTTCTGTTTGAGCTTTTTTGTCACTTGTTTAGTTTTGCTCTTTCTATAAGTATGTCCTTTTCTTTGACCCCTCTTCTGTATGCCTCCTGCTGTTTCCTGTAGGCCTCTCACACACATTCCTTTATTTATCCATTAAACTTGTATATTTTACCTATTTTTTAAAGGGTAGGGTATACTGAAAATGGTAGCCAATATTTATTTGGTTGGAAGTTGGTAGTTGGGCCAAATGGGAAAAGGCTGTCACACGTGGGGCTGAGACAGAGCAAGGTGCAGAAAGGCCAGGTTTGGTTTGAGAAGGAGTGGTGAATCTGGAGTTGCAACCTTAAGGCTAGGCCAGATGATCTTCCTCTTTAAGCACAAGCGAATGTCAAGGTAGATTTAGAGCTGAGACCCTGACTGGTACTGCTGTGCATGGAAATCATTACAGCATGCATGGGTAAGAAACTGGTGAGGATTGGCTTGGGTGGGATTGGGGAGACTGGGATTAGAGATTAGGGTGGAAGGGGAACAAGTCAGAGGGAGTGAGGCAGAGTATGAAGCTGGAATGTGGAGGGAATTCGGTGGAATCCAAATGTGGGGTGGGGACGGACGCAGCAGCTAAGCAATTAAATCTGGAAGGGAAGTGGTGAGGGGCGAGGGTGGTGCGGTGTTGTGATGCTGGCCTCTTTGTATTTTGAGGCCAAGGTGTATTTCCTTCATCTGAGTTGGGAACATAACAGTGCTTTTTTGTTGACCAGGGGAACAAGTTTTAAGAACATGCATTGACTTGGTATCATGACGGGCAGATCTGATGCAGAGTGATGATCCTGCTTCTCCATTTAAATTTTCTGGAAGCCGCAGGAACAGCACTCGTAAAATCTACTGATCCGCTAGTCCTGTAGTTGAGGGAGTTTGTACGCCTGCTTAAACCTGTGACCCCATTGTACAGCAGCACCCCAATGTGAAATAAATTGGGGGCGGAGAATAGCAAGAGTGGAGCCTGGAGCCATGCGACACAAGGGTTGGATGCAGGGAGAATATTCGGAGTGCAAGCTACTGCTTGGGAGAGTCGGATCTAAAGCTAAGAAAATCAGGGCTGCAACAAAACTACTGAGAGGGTGAGGATGGTTCTTCGTGGGAGGGATGGAACAGAGCTGAAGCACTCATGGTAGGACAGGGAGTGAGCAGAGCAGAGGCCGAGACCACTCCCAGGAACGCAGCAGAGGAACTGAGATTGGGTCCCGAAGGGAAAAGAGATGTGGTAAAGTTAATAAATTGTCTGGACTGGAAAATTGATGAGGGGAGGGGAGTGAAGAGAATGAAACTATAAAGGTGACTGAGTTAAATTTCCGCTCCCCCCCCCCCAACAATATGATTGGTTTGTGCTGACCACATGGACAATAAGACCACGTGGTAAGCAAGGACCAATTGTCAATGTTGGAGCACTCAGTGCTGAATACCCATAGTATTTCAGACAAACAATGTTTAATATAGATAGTACATAAATTCACAGAAGTACTTTTACCAGCGCCAGCATCACAAAATATATTACCATACAAGCTAAGACCTGTTAATAAAAGTATATTACATTGTAGAAATCCTAAATAAGAGTGTCATGCCTATTTAAAATAAATGTAAACTGATATTACAGTTCATCCAGAATAATTATTATTTTGTATATGCAGAGAACATGCTTTAAGATATCATTGATTCTTCGTCAATATTCCTCCAAGATCCAAAATATTGAAAATAAGTTCTTGAGTTGTGTGTGACACTGTATGACTCAGTCTTGTAAGTAGTCTGTAGTCAAAGCAAAACTTAGTAAATTATTGCAGGATAAACATATGTAACTAGTTCTAAAAGTAGAAAGAAGAAAAGATATAAACGGAGGTTAAGTTATTTTGTAGCTTTTGGGAGAAGCAGTAAATTTTTCTGTTATTAGATGGATGCTTGTACTGGCAAAGGAACACTTTTCCTCTTCTCGTGAAAGAGGAAAAGTGTTCCATTCCGATTACAAGTATCTATCTGACAACAGAAAAATTTACTACTTCTTCCAAAAGCTGCAATTAACTTAAAGATTTCCGAATTAGGTACAGTGTAGGCCAGATGCAGAGTAAACCTCTTCCTTCTCTTCCTCAATAAGTGTCTTAACGTCAACATAAGAAAGGCACCTGCTAGTATTTTAATGTGACTTATTTTCCATTTCCCACACCATTCTATTGATTGAGATTGCCAGTTTAATGCCACATAATTTTGTGCTGTGGATCCTTGACTACTAACACCAGATGAGACTGTAAATTACTTATGAGCTTTAGCAAAATCAGACTTTTATTCAAGTATACAATAGACATATATACCACTAAGGTAGGCAAACTAATTGATTTAAATCACCTACCTTCCATATGTAATATAGTGGAGATTCTATGGGCCCAAGTTTCCACATGATTTGCGCCTGATTTTTAGGAGCAACTGGTGGAGAACGGACTATCTTAGAAATCGCAATTCTCCACATTTTTTTTCTGCAGTTCTAGTCAGGTAGAACAGTTCTAGTTTGGAACAGAATTTGGATCAGGCCACTGATGCCTGATTTGAAAGTTTCCACAGTGAAAATGTACTCCAAACTAAAGTAGAATGGAGCAAGTGAAGATATTTGTAGAACTGAAAAAACCTGTTCTACACATTAAAAAATCAGGCGCAGGTTACAAATCAGGCGTCCAGAACGAGGTGGGGGGGGGAGGGGAACTCATTAAATTCTACAATAAATCCTTATTTATACTTATACAATTATTATACAAATAAATCCAACCTGAATAAACATTTATAAGCAAAGAAAAGATTAAATAAACCATCTTCCTACCTGTGTGAAAGTGCTTCAGCCAGGGAGAATTCTGCAGCAAGCGTCACAAAACGAGGGAGCCGACCGAACCCGGGCGGGAGGGAGGGGAGGAGGGAGCCGATCGAACGCAGGGGGATGGAGCCGACCGAACGCGGGGGGGCGGGGGGAGCCGACCGAACGCGGGGGGGGAGGGAAGGGAGCCGACCGAACGCGGTGGGGGGGGGAAGGGAGGTAGCCGACCGAACGCGGGGGAGGGGGGGAAAGCGAGAAGGCTGCAGGAAGCCTCAAAAATTGAGGAGCCATTTCCCGACGGCAAAAGGGGGAGGTCGTCGGGAAACGGCTGGCTCAACTTTCTGAGGCTTCCTGCACCCTTCTCACTGCTACAAGAAGCCTCAGTGCTGATGTGCTGATGGCAGTGTACTTTTATAAAAAAATGTTCAAAAACTAAACAGCTACAAAGAACTACAAAAATGGCCGAGTGCCAATGTTTTTTTCACACTGAGCATGTGCGAATGTTCCAACGTGCACGCGCAGCGTTGCCGGCAGGAAAAAAACTAATTTAAATAGTACCCGCCCCCTCCCACTTACAAAATCGGCGCGAGTGTAGGCTCCGCCCCCCTGGGCGCCGCGCCAGGCAGACAAGGAGCTGCAAAGCGCTCGAGAATCACGAGTTTTCTTTTAGGCGCCGTTTTAGGCGCGAAAAACAGGCGCCCAGCTCGGAGGGGCGCCCGTTTTTTTCCGTGTGGAAACTTGGGCCCATTATTCTGTCTGAAGAGATTGATGTGAAACTTTTCTATATCCAGTCAGCTTCTGTTCTTGCAGACTGTTCCGACTAATGTATCTGCAAGGCGGAATTTTCTGTACCTAGGTGGATTGGGGGCGGGGGGGGGGGGCGGACGGTCAGTGTGGCGGGTCGCGACTCCGTTGCTTCTTCCATCCCGCTGCAGAAAATGACTTTACGATAATGGGCCTGATTACCCAGCCCAATTAAATGGGTTGATGACGTCATCCATGACGCGTTTTAAGTCGGTATATTTAAACGTGCCATAGCCACATTGCATTTGAAGATTCATCAAGGAGTGTGCAGGCAGCACAGTGGAGGTTTTCATTGTCCAAACAGTTTGAGAGATGGCTGCACAGAGGCAGAGGTCTGCACCCAGGTTTTCTGATAACTCCCTCCATATCCTTGTGGAGGGAGTCAAAGCATGCAAGGTGTCCTCTTCCCTTCCAATGGGCGGAAGAGACCTCCCCAGGAGACAAAAGAGCCTGGCTCCAAATTGCAGAGGAGATTAACAGCATGAATGTGTTCAGGAGGACCTCGGTGCAGTGTCATAAAAGTTTCAATTATCTCATTAGATCTGGAAAGATGAGCACAAAGCCACACTCAACTTCCATCCTACTATACCTCTCATCACTCTGCCTTCCCAACCCTACTCCTGTACATCATTATTCATAGCAGCATACCTTGCAATGTCCACCCATCCCTCTCTCCCTATCTACATTATCACATCTCCATCTCACTAGCTATCCCTCACACTCACATTCATCCTAATGCAATCATATCAACTAACAATATGGAAGGAGCCCACTTGGCATTGCCACTTCAATCCAGCATAGTCTCCCTCTAAAGATGTAACCTATTCATTCCTTACACTCATTCCATCACTCTCACTCAACCTTCTTTTCTTTCCCTCCTTACAGGAGAAGAGAGCCCACAATAAGAGGGCGAGGGAGAGGACTGGAGGTGGGCCTCCATCATTTGTGACCCTCACAACAGCAGGGGAGGCTTTGTTAGAAGTCTCGGGAGCGGCCAAGCAGCCAGAGGTGGGGGACGGACAGAGGGGGACATCTTAGCAACCTGGTGACAGAATTACATATCATACAACTACATGGCATACATCAGTCACTAATATGGGGACTGATGTCATCAGCCACTGAATAGTCATCATATGCATAATGGTTTGCATAATGTGCATAATGTAAACCCATTGGGAGGAGAGACGCACCAACGTCAGTGTTCTCGATCGGGCCAGCATCGAAGCACTGACCACACTCGACCAGCTCCGTTGGGCGAGCCACATTGTCTGCTTGCCCTACACGAGACTCCCAAAGCAAGTACTCTATTCGGAACTCCTACAAGGCAGGGGAGCCCAAGGTGGGCAGAGAAAACATTTCAAGAACACCCTCAAAGCCTCCTTGATAAAGTGCAACATCCCCATCAGCATCTGGGAATCCTTGGCCAAAGATCGTCCTAAGTGGAGGAAGAGCATCCCAGAGGGCGCTGAGCACCTCGAGTCTCGTCACCGAGAGCATGCGGAGGACAAGCAGAAGGAGCGTGCAACAAACCAGACTCCCCACCCACCCTTTCCTTCAACCACTGTTTGTCCCACCTATGACAGAGACTGTAATTACTGTATTGGACTGTACAGTCACCTGAGAACTCATTTTTGGAGTGGAAGCAAGTGGAAGCGATTTCGAGAGTCTGCCTATGATGATGATGATGATGAATAGTTTGTGCACCCATTATATCTAGCTCATCTCTTTGCTCTCCACAGATCCATCCAGATCGCCTCCCCCACACCCCCCGCTCACTGTCCAAGAGAAAGAGCAAGACGATGACTCAGAGGAGTCTCCAGCCTCTCAGAGCGCAGCATCACCAGACAAGAGTGCAGAGACACACACCCTGGTGGGTCCAAAGCGAGATAGATTAGTTGTCACCTGGTCAGTCTCAATTCACAAGTGAGCAAGAGCAGATGGTGGAGACAGAGACAGCAGTGAACACTCCTCACCGGAGTGTGCAGGACGCTTCCATCTCTGCTCAGCTGCTACTAAACCTCGGGGTCCATCCAGAGAGGGGGTGATCCTGGAGGTGCAGCAAGAATTGCAGTAGGCTCTGACAGGTATTGCAAGAGCGATGTCTGCAAATGTTCAGAAAATGGAGTAGTCCATCTCTAACATGAGCACCACCATGTCGCAGGTGATGATGACTGTAGGCTCTTCCATGAATAGGATGGCCATCTGATGGACCAGCTACTGTGCCACTCACAGGAGCACATGCTAACTTTTTCTTTATTCGTTCATGGAATGTGGGCGTCGCTGGTAAGGCCAGCATTTATTGCCCATCCCTAATTGCCCTTGAGAAGATGGTGGTGAACTGCTTTATGGATGTGTTTATTTGTACTAACCGAAAAGCAGCCGTTTCTCTGATTGGCTCTCCATTATCATGATAACATAAGGACATAAGAAATAGGAACAGGAGTAGGTCATATGGCCCCTCGAGCCTACTCTGCCATTCAATAAGATCATGGCTGACCTGATCATGGATTCAGCTCCACTTCCCTGCCCGCCCCCCATAACCCCTTATCCCCTTATCGTTTAAGAAACACTCTATTTCTGTCTTAAATTTATTCAATGTCCCAGCTTCCATAGCTCTCTGAGACAGCGAATTCCACAGATTTACAACCCACTGAGAGAAGAAATTTCTCCTAATCTCAGTTTTAAATGGGCGACCCCTTATTCTAAGATCGTGCCCTCTAGTTCTAGTCTCCCCCATCAATGGAAACATCCTCTCTGCATCCACCTTGTCAAGCCCCCTCATAATCTTATACGTTATAAGATCACCTCTCATTCTTCTGAATTCCAATGAGGCCCAACCTACTCAACCTTTCCTCATAAGTCAACCCTCTCATCTCTGGAATCAACCCAGTGAACCTTTTCTGAACTGCCTCCAAAGCAAGTATATCCTTTCGTAAATATGGAAACCAAAACTGCACGCAGTATTCCAGGTGTGGCCTTACCAATATCCTGTATAGCTGCAGCAAGACTTCCCTGCTTTTATACTCCATCCTCTTTGCAATAAAGGCCAAAATTCCATTGGCCTTCCTGATCACTTGCTGTATGTGCATACTATCCTTTTGTGTTTTATGCACAAATACCCCCAGGTCCCGCTATACTGCAGCACTTTGCAATCTTTCTCCATTTAAATAATAACTTGCTCTTTGATTTTTTTCTGCCAAAGTGCATAACCTCACACTTTCCAACATTATACTCCATCTGCCAAATGTTTGCCCACTCACTTAGCCTGTCTATGTCCAGAGAATGAACCATTTATCCCAACTCTCTGTTTTCTGTTAGTTAGCCAATCCTCTATCCATGCTAATATATTATCCCCAACCCTGAGAACTTTTATCTTGTGCAGTAACCTTTTATGTGGCACCTTGTCAAATGCCTTCAGGATGTCCAAATACACCACATCCACTGGTTCCCCTTTATCCATCCTGTTTGTTACATCCTCAAAGTATTCCAGCAAATTTGTCAAACATGACTCCCCCTTCATAAATCCATGCTGACTCTGCCTGACCGAATTTTGATTTTCCAAATGTTCTGCTACTGCTTCTTTAATAATGGACTCCAACATTTTCCCAACCACAGATGTTAGGCTAACTGGTCTATAGTTTTCTGCTTTTTGTCTGTCTCCTTTTTTAAATAGGGGCGTTACATTTGCAGTTTTCCAATCTGCTGGGACCTCCCCAGAATCTTGGAAATTTTGGTAAATTACAACCAATGCATCCACTATCCCTGCCGCTACTTCTCTTAAGACCCTAGGATGCAAGCCATCAGGTCCAGGGGATTTATCTGCCTTTAGTCCCATTATCTTACTGAGTAGCACCTCCTTAGTGATTGTGATGTGTGAAGTTCCTACCGGCCCATAGCCCTTTGACTATCCACTGTTGGGATATTGTTAGTGTCCTCTACCGTAAAGATTGATACAAAATATTTTTTCAGAGTTTCTGCCATCTCCATGTTCCCCATTACTAATTCCACGGTCTCGTCCTCTAAGGGGCCAACATTTACTTTAGCCACTCTTTTCCTTTTTATATACCTATTGATCTATTGCTAATTGGTCCCCTTGGAGGATAAGCCACACCCTGATGTTCCTCTGGAATGTGTAACTGAAACCGCCCAGCCCAAGTTCTGATTGATTTTCCAATTTGTAATTCGATCCATTTTGACTTCAGAAGCCACAGAGGATAGATGTCCCCAAAAGTCACCAAGTTCCAGCCGAAGTCCCTTATCCCAGCACAAGTGCATCCGTCCACCAGCTGAAGACACTTACCCAAACGTAAGTGACCTTACGCAACCCCCCGCCATAGATGGGGCATTGTGTGCGGATTGTTAACAGGTTTATTGGGTATGAAGTGAATAGTGACAATGTCGTGGCTTCTGGATTTCATCCACCCCAATGATGTCCCTTGTAACGCACGCTCGGAGCTTGCACGCACTAGGGGTGTTGGAAGACCGTCTTCCTTGAGTTTCCTCTCTCCCCTCTGATCTCCCTTCCCCCACCTGTGTCTCTCCTCCCCCCGACCCCCGTTCTCGCTTTCCACCCCCCTCTCCCCCACCCCCCCGGTGCTCTCGCTCTCTCTCCCCATACCCCCCCCACCCCCGAGTCTCTCTCTCGCTCTCTCCCCAACCCCCCCAAGCTCTCTCTTCCTCCCCCCACCCGCCAGGCTCTTGCTCTCTCTCCGCCCCGTGTCTTGAAACCGAACTCTGTGATTAACCTTTTTAAACATATAAATGTACATGTAAAACACGAAAGCTGTAAATACCGACTTTCTGTAATCTGTAAGAACTTCTGGAGACTTATATTTAAAAGGCTTAATGTGAAACACGAAAGGCTGCGAATCTGTGCTAATGATGAGAAACCCCTGTAGAGATACCCCAATACAATAGACTGTAAGAAACCTTTTGGCTACGGGAGCGGATGGAATCCCTGCTGAGGCACTGAAGTATGGCGGAGAGGCATGACTGGCACGAATACCCGACCTCATTTCTCTCATCTGGAGGGAGGAAAGCATGCTGGGAGATCTTAGAGATGCAGTGATCGTGGCCATCTTTAAAAAAGGGGACAAGTCCGACTGCGGCAACTACAGAGGAATCTCCCTGCTCTCAACCACTGGGAAAGTCATCGCTAGAGTCCTCCTCAATCGTCTTCTCCCCGTGTCGCAGTGCGGATTTCGTCCCCTCCGGGGCACAATGGAGATGATTTTTGCAGCATGACAGCTGCAGGAAAAATGCAGGGAGCAGCACCAGCCCTTATATATGGCCTTCTTCGGCCTTTGACACTGTCAACCACGAGGGTCTATGGAGCGTCCTCCTCTGTTTTGGATGCCACCAAAAGTACGTCACCTTACTCCGCCTGCTCCACGAAGACATGCAAGCTGTGATCCTTACCAATGGATCCATCACAGATCCAATTCATATTCGGACCGGGGTCATGCAGGGCTGCGTCATCGCCCCAACCCTCTTCTCAATCTTCCTCGCTGCCATGCTCCACCTCACAGTTGATAAGATCCCTGCTGGAGTGGAGCTAAACTACAGAACCAGTGGGAAGCTGTTCAATCTTCGCCGTCTCCAGGCCAGGTCCAAGATCACTCCAACCTCTGTCGTCGAGCGGACGACGCCTGCGTTTGTGCACACACAGAGGCTGAACTCCAGGACACAGTCGACGTATTTATCGAGGCGTATGAAAGCATGGGCCTTACGCTAAACATTAGTGAGACAAAGCTCCTACACCAGCCTGTCCTCGCCGCACAGCACTGCCCCCCAGACATCAAGATCCACGGCGTGGCCCTGGACAACGTGGACCACTTCCCTATCTCGGGAGCCTCCTATCAACAAGAGCAGTCATTGATGATGAGATCCAACACCGCCTCCAGTGCGCCAGTGCAGCCTTCGGCCGCCTGAGGAAAAGTGTTTGAAGATCAATCCCTCAAAACTGTCACCAAGCTCATGGTCTACAGGGCCGTAGTAATACCCGCCCTCCTGTATGGCTCAGAGACGTGGACCATATACAGTAGACACCTCAAGTCGCTGGAGAAATACCACCAGCGATATCTCCGCAAGATCCTGCAAATCCCCTGGGAGGACAGACGCACAAACATCAGCGTCCTCGTCCAGGCCAACATCCCCAGCATTGAAGCACTGACCACACTTGATCAGCTCCGCTGGGCAGGCCACATTGTTCGCATGCCAGACACGAGACTTCCAAAGCAAGCGCTCTACTCGGAACTCGTCCATGGCAAACGAGCCAAAGGTGGACAGAGGAAACGTTACAAAGACACCCTCAAAGCCTCCCTGATAAAGTGCGACATCCCCACTGACACCTGGGAGTCCTTGGCCATTGACCGCCCTAAGTGGAGCACGTGCATTCGGGAGAGCGCTGAGCTCCTCGAGTATCGTCGCCGAGAGTATGCAGAAATCAAGCGCAGGCAGCGGAAGGAGCGTGCGGCAAACCAGGCTCCCTGCCCATCCTTTCCCTCAACGACTATCTGTCCACCCATTGTGACAGAAACTGTGGTTCTCATATTGGACTGTACAGCTACCTAAGAACTCATGCTAGGAGTGGAAGAAAGTCTTCCTCGATCCTGAGGGACTGCCTTTGATGATGATGAGACTGTAAGAAATGTTTTGTGTCGGAATGTAAAACCACACAAACTGAAATCAGCACAAACATTAATAGAAACCCCAACACAATAGAAGCAATACTGACTGTAAGAAACCTTTGTAGAAATGTAAACACCAATACTGACTATGTAAAATGCGAGAACTAGAATCAATGAGACACAGTGAGGTGCTAGACTACAGACAATAGCGACCAGTTTCCGAAGTGCTAAAGCGTGCTCAAGGAAGATATAGATCATCGATGAATCAAAAGAAGGATCGATGGTGTGGCAGGTAGCCATGGAAACAACATATGAGAAAAGGCAGGAACAAATCTCACAGACGACAGGGCAAGCAAACAGCAGTAGTCAGAGAAGGTGACCGGGTCAATCATCGGAAGTTGTGCTCCACAAACCCGTCACCACCAGGTCAATTGTGAGTGCGCAGAGAGACTGAGGCAGAGACTCAGTAAAGACGAGTGTGAACACAGCTGTCGTCATGGATTGATGACCTGGTCAGTCATCAGAAGACGCGCATCACGGCATGTCAGTGGACCACTGGGACGATCGTGAGCACGTAGTGAACTGAGGAACTGGTAACTATAACGTTGCTTAACAGATCAAAGGACAAACTGATAGGTGTAATGTTGATAACAGGTTGATCAGTACGCAGTAAAGACTGCCATGCAAAGTGGGAACTATACTTATTGGTGTCCTGTCATTATTTTCCAGAGTCGAACTCTGAGAAGTAGCCGGTAGTGTTAACTAATTGTTCTTGCCCGCTACAACTTAATCCAGGACTAACCCATTGTCCTACAAGTGTTGTTGGAGCTGCACCCATTCAGGCAAGTGTAAAGTATTCCATCACACTCCTAACTTGTATCTTGTAAATGGTGGAAAGGCTTTGGGGAGTCAGAAGGTGAGACACTCGGTGCAGAATATCCAGCCTCTGATCCGTTCTTTTTGCCACAGTATTTGTGGCTGGTCCAGTTATGTTTCTGGTCAACGGTGACCCCCAGGATGTTGATGGTGGGGGATTCTGCGATGGTAATGCCGTTGAATGTCAAGAGGCAGTGGTTAGACTCTCGCTTGTTGGAGATAGTCATTGCCTGGCACTTGTGTGGCGCGAATGTTACTTGCCACTTATCAGCTCAAGCCTGAATGTTGTCCACATCTTGCTGCATGTGGGCATGGACTGCTTCATTACCTGAGGAGTTGTGAATGGCACTGAACACTGTGCAGTCATCAGCGAACATCCCCACTTCTGACCTTATAATAGAGGGAAGGTCATTGATGAAGCAGCTGAAGAAGGCTGGGCCTAGAACACTGCCTTGAGGAACTCTTGCAGCGATGTCGTGGGGCTGTTATGATTGACCTCCAACCACCACAACCACCTTCCTTTGTGCTAGGTATGACTCCATCCAGTGGAGAGTTTTCCCTCTGATCTCCATTGACTTCAGTTTTACTAGGGTTCCTTGATGCCACACTCGGTCAAATGCTGCCTTTATGTCAAGGGCAGTCACTCTCACCTCACCTCTGGAATTCAGCTCTTTTGTCCATGTTTGGACCAAGGCTGTAGTGCCGAGTGGTTCTAGCGGAACCCAAACTGGGCATCGGTGAGCAGGTTATTGGTGAGTAAGTGCCACTTGATAGCACTGTTGACGATGCCTTGCATCACTTTGCTGATGATTGAGAGTAGAACCGGGTATGGTAGCATAATGGTTATGTTGCTGGTCTAGTAACCCAGAGGCCAGAACTAATAATCCAGTGACGTGAGTTCAAATCCCCCCCACGGCAGCTGGGGGAATTTAAATTCAGTTAATTAAATAAATCTGGATTTAAAAATTAATATCTGTAATGGTGACCATGAAATTACCGGATTGTTGTAAAAACCCATCTCGTTCACTAATCTCCTTTCGGGAAGGAAATCTGCTGTTCTTATCTGATTTGGCCTATATGTGACTCCAGACTGACTCTTAAATGGCCTAACAAGCCACTCGGTTATACCAAACTGCTCTGGAAAACAATAATAAGAATAAAACTGGATGGACCACCCGGCATTGACCTTGGCACTGGCTTTGGGTATGACAACGGACCTGGAAAAATAGCGCCGTTCCTTCATCGTCGCTGGGTTAAAATCCTGGAATTCCCTCCCTAATAGCACTGTGGGAATAACCTCACCACACAGACTGTAGTGGTTCAAGAAGGCGGCTCACCACCACCTTCTCAAGTGCTATTAGGGATGGGCAATAAATGCTGGCCTTGCCAGCGATGCCCACATCCCAGGAATGAATTTAAAAAAATATTTATATAGTGCAACATTTATAACGTCAAACATCTCAGGTCTTCATATAACAAGGCATGAGCATTAATACTCCTGTTCCCACAAAAACATTTTTTTTTACCTTTTCCCAAGTGACCTCCAGCACTCCCATTAGGGACCACTTGATGCCTGGTACAACCGGGATCCTGATCCCAATTTGTATATTTTAACAGTCTCCTGCCTGTTTTGGGTGGGAGTGCTCGGCACCCATTTAAAGGCCTGGCTGAATCAAGCGGGCAAATGGGTGTCCAAGGAGCCCACCAGGTTTTCCTTTGTTGGTTTCCCATTTTTCAGGCCTGCAGTTGAAAATCCCCCTCTATGATTCTATGATCACAAATGGTTTTAGCATAGTTGTTTCACGGACGATCTCTTTACTCTTTGGAAATCTTCTATTGCCTTATAATCTCAGCATCTGTGCTATGTTGACATTTTGTGGGTTGTACAATGGGATCTTGAACCATAGTTTTAGAACATAGTTATGATCCACTCATTATCCTGCTCAAACAAACCAGGCACGCATGACTGACTAAGGATAAAGAACTTATGTGTTGATACCAAGTACTGCATATTAATTTGAGGATCATTTTCTGGGAATTGCAGGCTACCTGTAATTAACAATAAGTTTACAACAAGCCCCAGATACTGCATATTATTCATATCTTGAAAGCAAGTAGACACGATGCTCGAAAATTCAGTACCTCAGGATAAAACATCATTGTGCTGAACCTATGTTCAAAAATGGCATTAAATGGAAGGTAAGTTAGTCCAAAAATAGTTCTCCCTTATAAATAATCTAGCCCACTTCAGGACTTAAGTACATAATCAAGGGCGACACTAACATAATACTGAGAGATTGCTACACTGTCGGAAGTTCTGCCTTCGGATGAGACATTGAGCTCTTGTTTCAGTTGTTTGAGTGGATATTAACGATGTCATGATACATTTGAAGAACAGCAGAAAGTGTCCAAATGTCTAGGCTAACATTCATCCCTTAACCAACATCACCAAAACAAAATAACCTGGCATTTATCTAATTGCTCTTTGTAGGACCAGCTGTATTGGTACCTATATTTATTACACTTCAAAATAATTCTTGGTGCTGAAGCATTTTGCGATATTTCTCAGAGATTTGTTGAGATGCTATGTAAATGCAATGTTGCCATTACAGAATATTTGGATTTAATTTTTGTAACAGTAAGATCACCAATTTGAGAAGATGGAATGAATTCATTGAGGGTTGGAGATTCTTCATATACTAGAGCTAATACCTTCTATTTTGGCATAGCTTAACTGCAGGTTCTTTCAGTATACATGGGGTGAATTTCCGTGGGGATCTCCCACCATTTACATTGGTTTTCTATGGTTTCCTCAGCTTTCAGTAGACAAATGGGAGAACCTCCATGGAAATTCACTGTCAGAATATGTTTCTACTGCTATAAGTTTTTGTTTCCTGATGTTTGAGTTGCTGAACAGAATATGCGAATGCAAAGTTTATATGTGTTACAGGATGTTTTCAGCACAATAAACAAAAACAGTATGCCATACTTACCACATAAATTATGACCGTGAATGTAACCAGCAGCAGAACACTAATTATGACAATGATGGCTATAATCCAAATTTCCATTGACAATGCTGCTTTACTTGCTGTAGTTGATACCACTGTTAGGGTTGGCACCTTCGTTTCTGCAGAAGCAAATTGCAGTTAACCACAAGTATAGCCTATTGTCATGAGAGAGCTCGAGTGATTAATTTTTAGAATCATAGAATGATTACAGCACTGAAAGAGGCCATTCGGCCCGTTGAGCCTGTGCCAACTCTCTGCAAGAGCACTTCAGCTAGTCCCACTCCCCCGCCCTTTCCACGTAGTCCTGCAATTTTTTTCCTTCAGGTACTTATCCAATTCCTCTTTTGAAAGCCATGATTGAATCTGTCTCTACCACCCTTTCAGGCAGTGCATTCCAGATCATAACCACTCGCTGCGTAAAAAAGTTTTTCCTCATGTTGCCTTTGGTCCTGCTGCCAATCACCTTAAATCTGCGTCCTCTGGTTCTTGACCCTTCGCTAATGGGAATAGTTTCTCTCTATCTACTCGGTCTAGACCCCTCATGATTTTGAAAGTGAAAGCATTTTTAAAAGTGTGTGCATTACACCATGTGGCTGCCTGAACCAATGGGGTCAATGGGGTCAATGGGATTCAAATGGAATATTTCCCAGTGGCTGGAGGTGTACCTGACACAAAGGAAGATGATTGTGGTTGGAGGGCAGTGATCACAGACCCAAAGCATCACTGCAGGAATTCCTCAAGGAAGCATCCAAAGCCCAACCATCATCAGCTACTTCATCACTAATCTTCCCTCTATCATATGGTCAGGGATGGGGTTGTTTGTTGATGATTCCACAGTGCTCAGCTCTACTCACTAATCTCCCAATAATGAAGCAGCCAATGCAGCCTGACCCTGGAAAACACACAGGCTTGAGCTGACAAGTGCTAGATAACATTACGCGGCACATAAATGCATGGTAATGACCATCTCAAATAAGAGAAAGCCCAGCCATCTTGTTTTAATCTCACTAAAAAAATAGATGATACAGTCATTATCACATTGCTGTTTGGCTGTTTGTGGGAGCTTGCTGTGCACAAATTGGCTGCCGCATTCCCTGGATTACAACAGTGACTACACTTCAAAAGTACATTATTGGCTGTAAACTCTTTGGGACGTCCTAAAGTCATGAAAGGCACCATGTAAATGTAAGTCTAAATTGCACCAAGATCACTGAGTCTCCCACTATTATGATCTTTGGGGTTACTGTTGTAAAGAAGCTGAACTAAACTAGCCAGATCAGTACTGTTGCTATAAGAGCAGGGCAGAGGACTGAGAAGTCTGATGAGTGGCTCATTTCCTGATCCATCAAAGCCTATTAACCATGTACAAGGCTCAAGTTAGGAGTGTGATGGAATACTTACTACTCACCTGGATGGGTGCAGCTGCAACAACACTCAAGGAACTTGATGCCATCCAGGATAGAGCAATTCATTTGACACCTCTGTCACCATGCTCAATATCCACACTCTTCATCACAAGCACACTGCGGCTGCAGTAAAATGTTCTACAGGTTGTACTGCAGCAACTCTGCAAAGTTAATTCGACAACATCTCGCTACCTTGTACTCTACCACTGAGGACACGTGTAACAATGTTGTGGGAACACCCTCCAAGTCACACGCCATCACCATCCTGACATAGATCATCGTCGCTGGATCTATGTCCTGGGATTCCCTACCTAAGATCCTTATGGGAGCATCATCACCCAAGGACTGCAGTGGACTCAGGATAATTAATGATGGGCAATATATGCAGCCTTGCCAGCATGACCGACATTAATTTTTTATGGAAAGGTACTAGGAACAGAGAAACCTTCGAGTTTGTCAAGGACAGAAATGATAAAGGAGTGAGACAAAGTGTGGGGGGGTGCGGGGGGATTAGTTTGTAGGTTTGGACTTTGTTACGAAGCCATGAAGCTTTTAAGCATGAGGATAAAAATTTAAATTTTGAGGTGTTTATGGACTAAGTGAACAAGGACAAAGTGCTGGGTGAGCTGGACCCATGCTGATTGAGCACAGAGTAAAGTTAGAAATGCATTACATGATTTGAATGCAAATGACTGTGTTGAGAAGAATAAAAATATTGGAGGATAGAAATGAAACTGTTTGAGCTGCAGGTGAGAGTGCTGTAAATTTTGCAGAAGAAGAGACATTTGGAATGAGGAACAGTATAAGAAAGACAAGTAAGTAATAAATGCTTTTTGACCATAATTTGTCTAATGCTGAATTTAATTATTGCTTGCGTGAAGTTGGTGTTGTTCTCTGTGTGGAGCAAAGAATTGAAATTGTAGCTGACTCTGTGGAGGGTGATTTAGGTATTGATGTTGCAAAAACCGATGAAGGCTTTGGATTTGGGCTTGTGTCCACTATAAATGGGAAAGGAGAGGCAGGATAACCAACAGAATGTCAGAACGTGTAGCAAGCAATAAGTGGTCCTTGGGGATTATTGATTAGAGGCAGAATGTAGTCATTACATACCTGACGTAATTGTTGATGATTTACTTGTTGCTGCCGTTGTTTCTGATGTCATTAGAGCAGAAGATCCTGTAAAAGGAAGAAAGCTTTATAATTCACAGTGAACATGATAATGTGTTTTAAGACAAACCAAAAATGTAGCTAAATACTATTGTGAATGTGGATGCAGCTGAGAGTGACAGAGTAGCAGTTATGCCTCCTGTACAAATTAAAGCAATAGAGATATTTGCAGGAAGTTCTGAGCAATGATGATAAGAAAGAAACCATGTTGAGAGCCACTGAGTATCGGTAGAATTGATTATTGCTTATCTGAGGTTACTGCTGTTGATCCAGTGTGGGATGGAGATGAAACTGTTGTAGTTTGCATTGACTTTGTGCTCAGTGATTCTAATATTGTAAAATCATATAAATTTATGACAAAGAAGGAGGCCATTCGGCCCATTGAGTCTGCACCGGTCAAAAAAGTGCTCGCCAGCCTAATCCCACTTTCCAGTTCTTGCTCCGTAGCCTTGAAGTTTGCGCCACCTCAAGTACATATTTACTTTTTATATGTAATGAGGATTTCTGCCTCTGCCATCCTTTTAGGCAGTGAGTTTCAGACCACCACCACCCTCTGGGTAAAAGAAAATATCCTCAACTGCTCTCTAATCCTTCTACCAATTACTTTAAAATTATTGCTCCCTGGTGGTTGACCTCCCCGATAAAGGAAATAGGTCTATCTAAGCCTCTCATAATTTTATACACCTCGAATGAGTTTCCCCTCAGCCTCTTCTGTTCTAAAGAAAACAACCCCAGCCTATCCAATCTTTCTTCATTCCTAACATTCTCAAGTCCTGGCAACATGCTTGAAAATCTCCTCTGTACCCTCTCCAGTGCAATCACTTCTTTCCTGTAATGAGGTGACCAGAACTGTATGCAGCACCCTAGCTGTGGCTTAACTAGTGTTTTATACAGTTCCAGCATAACCTCTCTGCTCTTATATTCTATGCTTTGGCTAATAAAGGAAAGTATCCCGTATGCCTTCTTCACCACCATAAAAACCATTGTAGTTGTAGACGGAGAGGAATCTATTGGGTTTGCAGTTCAGCCAACGTGCAGAAACATTTTGAAGTGTGAGAATGATATTGATGAAAGCGTGTTGTCATGTATCTTACATTATTATATATAACCGTATCCTAACATGCTATACATGACTGTAATAAGATATGACCTGTAACCACCAGCATACCTTACCACCAGGGGTGCACTTGCAAGAGACAGGTATATAAGGACAGGTCTCAGGCAAGTGCAGCATTCCAGAGCTGTGAAATAAAGGTGCAGGTCCAGAGTGACCTTGACTTTACTACATGCCTCGTGTGAATCTGTACTGAGGGGACAGGACTTTACACCCGTGGTATTCGAAATTGAGATCGTAGGTTAAGTTTAGTTTTTACTTACGTGGAGTAGGTGTTGGCGTCTGTGTCAAGGGCTGATGTGAAACTGATGATGTGTCCGTTGACCCCATGGAGGGTGAGTTGGATATAGTAGTCGTAGAAGCAGATGATAGTGTTGAAGGCGTTGCAGGTGATTCTGAGCCTGCAGATGTTGAAGCAGATGAGACCTTTGGAGGTGTGGTTGTGTCAGCTGTAATAATGAAAAAGCAGAAACATTTGCTTAGGGCTGGGTTTTTGGCTTTTAGCATTTCGGAGCGCAAAAGCTTGCGCCTGGAAATAGTTTTCACCCTCGTCGTGTATTTTCGGCTAAAAAGTTGTCTGGAGGAGCTTTGGCATAAAGTCAGGCGGCACGCCTGACTTTGTGCACCGCAGCTGAAACTTTCGACGTGAAGGAGGCGGCCATTCTGCGCATGCGCATTAAAAAAACATTTCTCCTCTTGCTTTTTTTTCCGGTCGCAAACGCAAATGCAGGGCGCGCCAGCTTCCTGTATGCATGTGCATTTACACTGGCCCACTTCAACCACTTCTACTGCGATGGAGGAACAGGAAGGAAGGCAGCGTGCCAGGTACTTCAGCCAGGAGGCTGATGAGGCCTTAGTGAGCGAGGTGGAGAGGAGGTGGGCCTCACTCCAGCTTGTTGGGGGAACAAGACCACTCCCTCCTGTGTTCAAGAGAATATGGAGGGACATCGTACAGGAAATGTTTGCTCCAGATATTGTACCCAGGACTGGCACATAGTGCCGGAAAAAAATCAACGACCTCATGAGGATCTTCAGGGTGAGTACCATTTGCATTTATGTATGCCTCCATTATTTGTAACTTTAATCTCACACACGATGTGAAGTCTTTCATTTATCTGGTCCCTCTGCAACATTCACACTATCACCTATTCGACTGTGGTAGGAATATGTGGCACAACAGCAGAGAGACCCTTTTTGAACCCTTCCTAATTTTCACTTTGCCGTCAAAGCACTCCCACAACTGGAGGGAGTATCTGCGGACAGGCAGGGATCCGCCTCAAACATTACTTCTGACAGATGTTGAGGAGAGGGTCTCTGCCTTCATCAGAGTCCCAGGTCGGACAATTGCCAGGGGTGATGCTGAGCCACCTTTGTGAAGGTATGTAAATGGATCGCGCTACTGAATCCACGGCATTGCGAGATATAATGGAGTTGCGGTGATCCTCAATTGAATCTGTGCTATGTCACTGTCCTCATGCAACCCTGCCACCTCTCCTGCTGCTAACCACTCATTTGCTGTTTTCTACTTCCAGATGACCAACCAGAGGTGCAGCATCCCTCGAGGGAGGCCTCCACTTCAGGCCATGTGGTACTGGAGGACACTGCTCTGGCGGAGCATCCGAGCCCACCAGTTGCACCCTCCAGATTAAGTTCTTCTGGGGACAAAGTGGACTTCGCGGGCTTTGAGGAATCGGAGATCTCCAGGCCCCAGTGGCGTACAGCATGCAGTGCCGAGGTGGAATCCCACAGGCCATCACAGGCAAAGTCGCTCTGCTAACAGACAGGCAGACCTTGAAGTGGACCTGGTGGAAATGTCCAGGGAAAGCACAGTGATGCACCGTGACCTCATTGATGCATTGGGACGGATCCCAGCGAGCAATAACAAGCTCACTGCGACTGTTGCGGAGGCCGCATTGCAGATTGTCATTGTGAGTCGGGAGTCCAGCAAGGCCATCATTGCCCAAACACACAAGCTGGTGGCCTCGAGAAGTGACAGTGGCGTTCCAAAGTCTGTGGCACGTGCCATTGATCACACCACAGACTCAGGCATATCACAGGCACAAGCTTTGAAAGAGCTTCGGCAGGTGATGCAGTCTTTGTCTGTTTCCATATTCTCTAAATTCCCCACTGTCCAACGGGAAAGTGACGATGCTGAAGCAGGCCAGCAAGGTGTGGGGAGACATCGTGCTCCGTTCGCTAAGGCCCAGCCCCATTGGAGAGTGAGTGGCTCCAAGGAAATGGGAGGTGGTGCCATTCCTCAGGATGACAGCATTCCAGATCCCACCACTCACTTGCCAACCATGCACCATAGACGGTTGACACCCCATCCATCTGTGACTGGTAATGCCAGTCTAAAGCTGGGCCTTCCAGGCCAGAAACTGGTCCAGTGCATTTTCAGGCGCTGTCTCCATTGGCTGACCCCCCCTCACCCCCCAATACAGCAGCCCTCTAGCAGCCTTGAGGTAAACCCTGAGGCCTCATTGAGGAGGAACAGCAGGCATGAGAGGGGGTTGAAGGAAAGGGGAAAGGGGGGGGGGGAAGTCAGTCCAAGACACACTAACGGCTGGCAAAAAATCATTGTGCCTTGCAATTTTGTGCACTGCAGGAAGCAATATTTTTTTCTTTAACTTTTGTGCACTGCAGGAAGCAGTCTTTTTTCCTTTTAATTTTGTGCGCTGCAGGATCCAGTTATTTTTTTCTTTTTATGTTGCTAACTGCAGGAAGCAGTCTTTTTTTCTTTCAATTTTGTGCACTGCAGGATGCAGTTATTTTTTTTGTTATATGTTGTTCAGTGCAGGGATCAGTGATGTGTCCATAAGTGTTCAGCCATTTTATTATGTAGGGTTTTGTGTGTGGGCCGGGGGGCAATATTGAAAGAGTTAAATGTTAGTAAAAATTGTTCTTTGATCTTTGACATTGCTGTCTTGTGTCTCATTTGCACAATCAGGGTGATGTGCATGCAGTCACTGTCACCCTGAACCTTGGGGAAGAGTGCAAATCATCCAAAACCTATAGTCCTCTCATTCTGTCACTCCTTCTCAATGGGAGCTTTATGAAGTCCACCCCTTGTCACCTGGCGAATGCAGCAGTGTGTGCTGTGCTGCGAGATGCACCACAGTAACCTTCACCTTGACGGGCAGCGCAGTCCTGTTGGACCTGATAGGCAGTAGGACTGCCTGTATGAGTTGGCATATCTCTGTCAGCACTTCTTTTCTGAAGCGCAGCCTTTGAACGCACTGTGCATCAGGAATGTAGAGGAATAAGCAATGTTCCCTGTAAACCTATGGGGGATAAGGTCTCTTCACCAAACATCTGCGACCTCTTTGATCCCGTTGCAAACCATGGATAAGAACCACCCTTCTAGCTTGAAGCCACCTGCCAATAGCAACCTGCATGATTTGCTGCCAAACTAGCATTGCCCCAATTGAACTCTCTTACTGACCTTGAAAACAAAGGGTTAAATCACACAAATGTGCTGCTTTAAAGTGTGCACTCACGCAGCATTCTGTGCGCAACCGTGGCAGTCACTGACAACTGAAAGACGAGATTCACAAGCCTCCTTTTAAATATGGTGCCAATTATGCCTGCTACACTCTGGTACCATATGGTTTTATGGATCGGGTCTTGGGACGGATGCAAAATCAGGCGTAATGCCCAAAAGTTCCATCCGGGGCGTGAGCTCAGCCTTGTAGGACGATTGACATTATTCTGATGGTGAAAACAGAGGGCGGGGCTGTAAGTTTTTGTGCCATCGCAAGAACATTGCTGAAACTTCAGGCCGAGCAATAAACCTTGTTTGATGCCGAGAAACACGTTTTTCCGCGTGGCTGAGGCATGAAACCGGGCGCAAATTAGTGGAAAATCCAGCCTTTAATTTCTGAATCTTTCAGTACGTAACAACTTGCCATTCATAATAGAAACATAGAAACATAGAAAATAGGTGCAGGTGTCGGCCATTCGGCCCTTCGAGCCTGCACCGCCATTCAATGAGTTCATGGCAGAACATGCAACTTCAGTACCCCCTTCCTGCTTTCTCGCCATACCCCTTGATCCCCCTAGTAGTAAGGACTTCATCTAACTCCCTTTTGAATATATTTAGTGAATTGGCCTCAACAACTTTCTGTGGTAGAGAATTCCACAGGTTCACCACTCTCTGGGTGAAGAAGTTTCTCCTCATCTCGGTCCTAAATGGCTTATCCCTTATCCTTATCCTTAGACTGTGACCCTTGGTTCTGGACTTCCCCAACATTGGGAACATTCTTCCTGCATCTAACCTGTCTAAACCCATCAGAATTTTAAACGTTTCTATGAGATCCCCTCTCATTCTTCTGAACTCCAGTGAATACAAGCCCAGTTGATCCAGTCTTTCTTGATATGTCAGTCCCGCCATCCTGGGAATCAGTCTGGTGAACCTTCGCTGCACTCCCTCAATAGCAAGAATGTCCTTCCTCAAGTTAGGAGACCAAAACTGTACACAATACTCCAGGTGTGGCCTCACCAAGGCCCTGTACAACTGTAGTAACACCTCCCTGCCCCTGTACTCAAATCCCCTCGCTATGAAGGCCAACATGCCATTTGCTTTCTTAACCGCCTGCTGTACCTGTATGCCAACCTTCAATACTGATGTACCATGACACCCAGGTCTCGTTGCAACTCCCCTTTTCCTAATCTGTCACCATTCAGATAATAGTCTTTCTCTGTTTTTTACCACCAAAGTGGATAACCTCACATTTATCCACATTATACTTCATCTGCAACGCATTTGCCCACTCACCTAACCTATCCAAGTCACTCTGCAGCCTCATATCATCCTCCTCGCAGCTCACACTGCCATCCAACTTAGTGTCATCCGCAAATTTGGAGATACTACATTTAATCCCTTCGTCTGAATCATTAATGTACAATGTAAACAGCTGGGGCCCCAGCACAGAACCTTGCGGTACCCCACTAGTCACTGCCATCCATTCTGAAAAGTACCCATTTACTCCTACTCTTTGCTTCCTGTCTGACAACCAGTTCTCAATCCACATCAGCACACTACCCCCAATCCCATGTGCTTTAACTTTGCACATTAATCTCTTGTGTGGGACCTTGTCGAAAGCCTTCTGAAAGTCCAAATACACCACATCAACTGGTTCTCCCTTGTCCACTCTACTGGAAACATCCTCAAAAAATTCCAGAAGATTTGTCAAGCATGATTTCCCTTTCACAAATCCATGCTGACTTGGCCCTATCATGTCACTTCTTTCCAAATGCGCTGCTATGACATCCTTTATAATTGATTCCATCATTTTACCCACTACTGAGGTCAGGCTGACCGGTCTATAATTCCCTGTTTTCTCTCTCCTTCCTTTTTTAAAAAGTGGGGTTACATTGGCTACCCTCCACTCCATAGGAACTGATCCAGAGTCTATCGAATGTTGGAAAATGACTGTCAATGTATCCGCTATTTCCAAGGCCACCTCCTTAAGTACTCTGGGATGCAGTCCATCAGGCCCTGGGGATTTATCGGCCTTCAATCCCATCAATTTCCCCAACACAATTTCCCGACTAATAAGGATTTCCCTCAGTTCCTCCTTCTTACTAGACTCTCTGACCCCTTTTATATCCGGAAGGTTGTTTGTGTCCTCCTTAGCGAATACCGAACCAAAGTATTTGTTCAATTGGTCTGCCATTTTTTGTTACCCGTTATGACTTCCCCTGATTCTGACTGCAGGGGACCTACGTTTGTCTTTACTAACCTTTTTCTCTTTACATATCGAGAGAAGCTTTTGCAGACCGTCTTAATGTTCCCTGCAAGTTTCCTCTCATACTCTATTTTCCCTGCCCTAATCAAACCCTTTGTCCTCTTCTGCTGAGTTCTAAATTTCACCCAGTCCCCGGGTTTGCTGCTATTTCTGGCCAATTTGTATGCCACTTCCTTGGCTTTAATACTATCCCTGATTTCCCTTGATAGCCACGGTTGAGCCACCTTCCCTTTTTTATTTTTACGCCAGATAGGGATGTACAATTGTTGTAGTTCCTCCATGTGGTCTCTAAATGTCTGCCATTGCCCATCCACAGTCAACCCCTTAAGTATCATTCGCCAATCGATCCTAACCAATTCACGCCTCATACCTTCAAAGTTACCCTTCTTTAAGTTCTGGACCATGGTCTCTGAATTAACTGTTGTATTCTCCATCTTAATGTAGAATTACACCATATTATGGTCACTCTTCCCCAAGGGGCCTCGCACAACGAGATTGATAATTAATCCTCTCTCGTTACACAACACCCAGTCTTAGATGGCCTCCCCCCTAGTTGGTTCCTTGAAATATTGGTCGAGAAAACCATCCCTTATGCACTCCAAGAAACCCTCCTCCACCGTATTGCTTCCAGTTTGGTTAGCCCAATCTATATGCATATTAAAGTCACCCATGATAACTGCTCCACCGTATTGCTTCCAGTTTGGTTAGCCCAATCTATATGCATATTAAAGTCACCCATGATAACTGCTGCACCTTTATTACATGCACCCTAATGATTGATCCCAGAGTAAAGATAGAAATTGGTTTTATTATCTATAATACATTAGTGTGATAAGAAAAAGGATCAAAATATTGGAGTTGCAGTTAAGAAAAATGTTGGAATCAATTATTAAAGATAAAATAGCAGCGCATTTGGAAAGCAATGACAGGATCGGTCCAAGTCAGCATGGATTTATGAAAGGGAAATCATGCTTAACAAATCTTCTAGAATTTTTTGACGATGTAATTAGCAGAGTGGACAAGGGAGAACCAGTGGATGTGGTGTATTTGGAATTTCAAAAGGCTTTTGACAAGGTCCCACACAAGAGATTGGTGTGCAAAATTAAAGCACATGGTATTGGGGGTAATGTATTGACGTGGATAGAGAACTGGTTGGCCTACAGGAAGCAGAGAGTCAGAATAAACGAGTCCTTTTCAGAATGGCAGGCAGTGACTAGCGGGGTGCCACAGGGTTCCGTGCTGGGACCCCAGCTAGTTACAATATACATCAATGATTTAGATGAAGGAATAGAATGTAATATCTCCAAGTTTGCAGATGACATGAAACTGGGTGGTGGTGTGAGCTGTGAGGAGGATGCTAAGAGGCTGCAGGGTGACTTGGACGGGTTAGGTGAGTGGGCAAATGCATGGCAGATGCAGTATAATGTGGATAAATGTGAGGTTATCCACTTTGGTGGCAAAAACAAGAAGACAGAATATTATCTGAATGGTGACAGATTAGGATAAGGGGAGGTACAACGGGACCTGGGTGTCATGGTACATCAGTCGTTGAAGTTTGGCATGCAGGTACAGCAGGTGGTGAAGAAGGCAAATGGAATGTTGATCTTCATAGCTAGAGGACTTGAGTATAGGAGCAGGAAGGTCTTACTGCAGTTGTACAGAGCATTGGTGAGGACACACCTGGAATATTATGTTCAGTTCTAGTCTCCAAATCTGAGGAAGGATGTTCTTGCTATTGAGGGAGTACAGCGAAGGTTCACCAGATTGATTCCCGGGATGGCAGGACTGACATATGAGGAGAGACTGGATCAACTGGGCTTGTATCCACTGGAGTTTAGAAGAATGAGAGGGGATCTCATAGAAACATATAAAATTCTGACGGGATTGGACAGGTTAGAGGCAGGAAGAATGTTCCCATTGCTGGGGAGTTCCAGAACAGTCTAAGAATAAGGGGTAAGCAATTTAGGACCGAGATGAGGAGAAACTTCTTCACTCAGAGAGTGGTTAAGCTGTAGATTTCTCTGCTGCAGAAAGTTGTTGAGGCCAGTTCGTTAGTTATATTCAAAAGGGAGTTAGATATGGCCCTTACGGCCAAAGGGATCAAAGGGTATGGAGAGAAAGCAGTAATGGGGTACTGAGGTTTAATGAACAGCCATGATCTTATTGAATGGCGGTGCAGGCTCGAGGGGCCGAATGGCCTGCTCCTGCACCTAATTTCTATGTTTCTATATTTCTATGACTCTGATGAGGTTGAGTTAGATATTGTTGTTGGAACAGCATTCGAAATGTTAGAATTGCAGTTATTCCTGTTGCAGACATTTAAAGCAGAGAGTAATTTGCAGTTAGATCTGTAAAATGATCATAAGGAACAAATGGGTTGAGGGTCATCGCTGACTGTCAGATATTAGTTACTGCTCATGAGCTCATCATCGTAGTGGATAGAATCCTTCGGAGGGTAGAATGAACCAGTTGGAGCTGCAGGTGAGTGTGCTGTAAATTTTGCCGGAGAGTCATTTGGAATAAGGTATGTGATAAAAAGTAAATAATAAATGCTGTTTAACAATAATTTGTCTGATGCTGAACTTAGTTATTGGTTACGTGAAGTAGATGTCGGCGCCTGTGTGGAGGAAAGAGTTGAAATTGCAGCTGACTCTGTGGAGGTTGATTCAGATATTGATGTTGTTGGATTTGGGGTTGTGTCCATTATAAATGGGAAAGGAGAGACAGGAGAGTCAACAGAATGTCAGAATGTGTAACAAGCAATAATTGGTCCTTGGAGATTATTGATTAGAGGTAGAATGGAGTCATTACATACATGATGTAATTGTTGATGATTTACTTGTTGCTGCCATTGTTTCTGACGTCATTAGAGCAGAAGATCCTGTAAAGGGAAGAAGGCTTTATAATTCACAGTGAACATGATGATGTGTTTAAGAGCAAAACAATAATGTTGCTAAATGCTACTGTGAATGTGGATGCAGCTGACAGCGTCAGAGTAGCAGTTATGCCTGCTGTAGAAATTAAAGCAATGGAGATATTTGCAGGAAGTTCTGAGACATGATGATAAGGTAGAAAACATGTGGAGAGCCACTGAGTATCGGCAGCATTTATTGTTGCTTACCTGAGGTTACTGCTGTTGATCCAGTGTGGGATGGAGCTGAAAATGTTCTCGTTTGCATTGACTTTGTTCTCAGAGATGTTGTGGAGGGAGAGGAAACTATTGGGTTCCCAGTTGAGCCAGCTGTAGATATGGAAGATGCAGAATCATTTTGAAGCAAGTGTGAGAACAATATTGGTGAAAGGCAATGATATTCAAATTTGAGATCGTAGGCTAAGTTTAGTTATAACTTACGTGGAGTAGGTGTTGGCTTCTGTGTCGAGGACTGATGTGAAACTGATGGATTGTCCGTTGACCACATGGAGGGTGAGTTGGATATAGTAGTCGTAGAAGCAGTTGAAATTATTAGAGTTTTAGGTGATTCTGATGTTGCAGATGTTGACGGAGATGTGACTTTTGGAGGTGCGCTTGTGTCAGCTGTAATAATGAAGAAGCAGAAACATTTGTCTAAATGTCTGAATAATTGAGTAAAAGAAAGAAAGACTTGAATATATATAATACTTTTCAGCACCACCGGATGTCTCAAAGCGCTTTACAGCCAATTATGTACTTTTGGAGTGGAGTCACTATTGTAATGTAGGAAACACGTCAGGCAATTTGCGCGCAAGCAAGCTCTCACATACAGCAATGTGATCATGGCCAGATAGTCTCTTTTAGTTACGTTGATTGAGGGATAAATCTTGGCCAGGGCACAGGAGATAACTCCCCTGCCCTTCTTCGAAATACTGCCATGGGAACTTTTACATCCACTTGAGAGAGCAGACGGGATCTCGGTTTAATGTCTCATCCGAAAGCCATCACCTCCGAAAGTGTACCACTTCCTTCGTCCTGCACTGGAGTGCCAGCCTAGATTTTTTGTGCTCAATTGCATGGAGCACAACAGAAACCCACAACCTTCTGACCCTGAGGCGAGTGTGCTACCCACTGAACCACAGCTGACAGTATGTATCAACTTGCCGCTCATAATGATTGATCCCAGAGTAAAGGTAGAAATTGTTTATATTATTTATAATTCATTGGTGTGTGTAAAGCCCTGTCCCCTCAGTACAGATTCACACGAGGCATGTAGTGAAGTCAAGGTCACTCTGGACCTGCACCTTTATTTCACAGCTCTGGAATGCTGCACTTGCCTGAGACCTCTCCTTATCCCTCTCTCTTGCAAGTGCACCCCTGGTGGTAAGGTATGCTGGTGGTTACAAGTCATATCTTATTACAGTCATGTATAGCATGTTTGGATACAGTTATATATAATAATGTAAGATACATGACATCACCCTCCCCCAAGGTCTTATTGTCTTTACAGGTTCAGTCTCTCAGGTGGTCTACGCTCTCGCGTGGAGCGTCTGAGTTGTGGTTCAGTTGTTTGCCTTGGTGTCTATTTTTCTTTGGGTGTGGTTGCTGGTATCTCACCTGGGCTGTCTGTTTCGATTGGTGTGATTGTTGTTGACTCGCCTGGGCTGTCTGTTGGGATTGCCCTTTCCTCAGGTTGTTCCCTCTGTCTGTCCACCAGGCGTGGTGCGAGTTCCACATTGTAGTCTGCCTCTGGTTCTGCAGTGTTGTTGGTAAATCTACTTTTGACTTGGTCTACATGCTTCCGGCAGATTTTGCCATTGTCCATTTGTACTACCAGTAGCCTGTTTCCTTCCTTGCCCGTTACTGTCCCTGCAAGCCATTTGGGACCCCTGCCATAGTTTAGTACAAACACTTTGTCCCCTATTTCATTCCATATCCCCCTCGAATTTCTGTCATGGTACTCAGTCAGCTTACGGCGCTTTGCCTCAACGATTTCATGCATGTCTGGGAGGATTAATGAGAGCCTTGTTTTTAAAGTCCTTTTCATCAACAGTTGCGCGGGGGGGGAGATCCCAGTCAATTAGTGCGGACAAGATCTGTATGCCAGCAGCAGTCACGACAGGCGACCCTGCAGCGTGGGACCTTGGATTTTAAGCATGCCTTGTTTAATGATTTGCACTGCTCTCTCCGCCTGGCCATTGGAGGCCGGCTTGAACGGTGCCGTCTTGACGTGATATATGCCGTGGTCAATTATAAAGTCTTAGAATTCTGCGCTGGTGAAGCACGGACCATTGTCACTGACCAATATGTCAGGGATTCCGTGCGTTGCAAACATGGTTGCGAGGCTCTCCACAGTGGTGGAGGTTGTGCTCGAGTTTAAAATGGTGCATTCGATCCACTTTGAAAATGCATCGACAACTACGAGGGACATTTTGCCCATGAATGGGCCCGCATAGTCTACGTGCACCCGCGACCACGGTTTGGTGGGCCAGGGCCAGGGGCTCAGTGGAGCCTCCCTGGGGGCATTGCTGAGTTGGGCACAAATGGTGCACCTTTGGACGCAGAGCTCCAAGTCCACGTCAATACCAGGCCACCAGACGTGGGATCTGGCTGTGGCCTTCATGAGAACGATCCCCAGGTGCTCGCGGTGGAGCTCCCGGACAAATGCCTCTCTGCCTCGCAGAGGCATGACTACTCGGCTGCCCCACATCAGGCAGTCTGTTTGTAGTGATAGCTCATGCATGGGCCTGTGAAATGGTTTTAATTCCTCGGGGCAGGCATCGCGAGCCTCTGCCCAGTCACCGGTTAGGACACATCTTTTTACTAAAGATAACGTGGGGTCGCTGGCCATCCAGGCTCTGATTTGACGAGCCCCCATGGGCGAATCTGTGGACTCAAAGGCATTGATTGCCATGACTATCTCACAGTCCTGTTCGTCAGACCCTTCCGTGGTCGCCAGGGGTAGCCTGCTGAGTGCGTCGGCACAGTTGTCTGTGCCTGGTCTGTGCCTTATGGTATAGTCGTAGGACGCCAGCATAAGTGCCCACCGTTGAACTCGCGCCGAGGCGTTGGCGTTTATTGCCTTGCTCTCAGATAGGAGGGAGGTGAGGGACTTGTGGTCAGTTTCTAATACGAACTTGGTCCCAAAAAATGTATTGGTGCATCTTTTTAACATCGTACACGCACGCGAGCGCCTCCTTCTCGACTATTCCGTACCCGCGCTCCACCCGCGAAAGTGATCTGGAGGCATAAGCTATGGGTTGTAATTTGCCCGCAATATTGACATGTTGCAAAACGCACCCGACTCCATACGCTGACGCATCGCATGTGAGAACTAGCTTTTTACCTGGGTCAAAGAAAGTCAAAACACTGTTGGAACACAGAAGGTTGCGTGCCTTATTGAAGGCGCGTTCCTGGGTGTCCCCCCAAAACCAATCGCACCTCTTCCTGAGAAGCACATGGAGAGGCTCCAGCAGCGTGCTTAAGTTCTGCATAAAGTTCCCAAAGTAATTGAGCAGCCTGAGAAAGGCGCGCAGTTCTGAGACATTCCGGGGCCTGGGTGACAGGCGAATGGCTTCTGTTTTGGACTCTGTTGGGCGGATTCCATCAGCGGCAATCCTTCTGCACAAAAATTCAACATTGGCTGCGAGAAACAGGCACTTGGATTTCTTGACTCGTAGGCCTACCCGATCCAACCGCTTTAGTACTTCCTCCAAATTACGGAGATGGGAGTCGGTGTCCCTACCCGTGATAAGTATGTCGTCTTGAAATACAACCGTCCCCGGGATGGACTTGAGCAGACTCTCCATGTTGCACTGGAATATGGCAGCTGCCGACCTGATGCCGAATGGGCATCGATTGTACATGAAAAGGCCTCGATGTGTGTTGATGGTGGTGAGTAGCTTGGATTCCTCGGTCAATTCTTGCATCATATACGCAGATGTGAGGTCTAATTTTGACAAAAGTTTACCTCCAGCCAATGTGGCAAATAAGTCCTCCGCTCTGGGCTGCGGGTACTGGTCCTATAGGGAGACTCTGATTCTGGTAGATTTGTGGTCCCCACAGATTCGTACGGATCCATCAGGCTTCATGACTGGGACGATGGTAAAGTCCAGTCGCTAAATTCCACAGGTGATATAATGCCTTCCCGCAGAAGCCTGTCTATTTCGTGTTCAATCTTTTCCCTCATCACATAGGGTACAGCTATGGCCTTGTGATGGACCGGTCTAGCATCCTGTGTGATGTAGATTTTGACTTTGGCCCTTTGAAAGTGCCCACACCTGGCTGAAAGAGATGTTCAAATCGCTTTATAACTTGTTGAGCAGGAGGTCCGTTCCTCTAATGACATGGCATGGACATCATCCCATTTCCAGTTTAGTTTTGCCAGCCAGCTTCTCCCCAGCAGTGCTGGGGGGTCTCCGGGGACAATCCACAGGGGAAGTCGGTTCACTGTCCCTTTGTGTGTGACAGAGAGCATGGCGCTGCCGAGGACAGGTACGATTTCTTTGGTATAGGTCCTTAATTTGGTGTCGACCCTTGTGAGTTTTGGTCTGTCTCTTTTATGCGGCCACAGTTGTTCCAAATTGTTGAGCGCCCATGATAGATTGACTTGCTCCCATATCCAGCTCCATGTTGACAGATATCCCGTTGAGTAGGACCCTCATCATTTTAGGAGGCGTCCTGTTGTAGGAGCAGCGGCCATTGATTATGTTGACGCGCTGTACATCGGTGTCCCGGGTACTGTCCCCACCATCTTCTGGTCCTCTTTCCGACCCATCCGATTCGTATACCAGCCGAGCTGCCGTTTTTTTGCACATGCGGGCCAAATGCCCTGTATTTTCACAATTTCTGCAAACAGCCTGCTGAAATCGACATCCCCTTGCCGAGTGCCCATCCCCACACCTCCAGCACAGACCTGTTCCATTGTTCAAAGTGTTTCCAAAGAATGAGCTGCGCCTGACTGATCTCTCTTGAGCTTCTCTCAGTTTGTAGTTGATTGCTCATATTGTGGGTTGATGAGGTGTGAACGGCTGTTCCTGTGGCCCTTGATGGCTTCTGCCTGCTGTCGTGAGCCTGTTCTCCCGGTTTTGTCTGTGTGTGGGGGTAGCAGCTTGTTTAGTGCTGTGAACTTCTTGTTCCAATATTTCGTTAGCTGTCGTACCTGCATTGTAAATCAACCTCGTTTCTTCTTACCCGACCAAGAATATCTGTGCAACCAGTGCTGCTGCCTCTAAGGTCAGGTTCTTGGTCTCTATGAGCT
Source organism: Pristiophorus japonicus (assembly GCF_044704955.1). Classification (NCBI taxonomy): domain Eukaryota; kingdom Metazoa; phylum Chordata; class Chondrichthyes; family Pristiophoridae; genus Pristiophorus; species Pristiophorus japonicus. Next base: position 101,440,661 of record NC_091978.1, on the reverse strand, counting down.
TTCGGAATATGCCTGCGTGGCCTATTCCTTCAATGAAAAAGTCTCTCAGCATTTCTCTCCTCAGTTCATCGGAGAACTCACACAAACTAGCCAACCTCCGAAGTTGCGCCACGAAGTCGTCTATGATCTGGCCCACACAGCGTTGTAGAACATGTGTCTGGCCATGTGTAGACTGCTCGCTGGCTTCAGGTGGTCTCTAACCAGTGTGCTCAATTCTTCAAACGTCTTGCTTGCTGGTTTCTCGGGTGCCAACAGATCCTTCATTAAAGCGTATGTTTTCGAGCCACAGCTGGTCAAGAGATGGGCTCTTCTCTTGTCTGCCTTATCGTCGCCTAACCAGTCTTTGGTTACAAAGCTTTGCTGGAGCCTTTCTATAAAGTCCTCCCAATTGTCTCCCGCATTGAACTTTTCATCTGATCCGTTGTTCGCCATTCTGTTGATTCTGTAATCCCGTAACTCATCGCCACTGTAAAGTCCTGTCCCCTCAGTACAGATTCACACGAGGCATGTAGTGAAGTCAAGGTCACTCTGGACCTGCACCTTTATTTCACAGCTCTGGAATGCTGCACTTGCCTGAGACCTGTCCTTATATACCTCCCTCTTGCAAGTGCACCCCTGGTGGTAAGGTATGCTGGTGGTTACAGGTCATATCTTATTACAGTCATGTATAGCATGTTAGGATACAGTTATATACAATAATGTAAGATATATGACAGTGTGTTGAGAAGAAGAATCAAAATATTTGAATTACAATTGTCTCTGATGAGGTTGAGCTGGATATTGTTCTTGGAACAGCATTTCAGTTGTTAGAATTGCAGTTATTTCTGTTGCAGACATTTAAAGCAGACAGTAATTTTCAGTTAAATCTGTGAAATGATCATAAGGATCAAATGTGTTGTGGATCATCGCTGGCTGTCAGATATTAGTTACTGCATTCTTGAGCTCAATGTTGTAGTGGATAGAATCCTTTGGAGGGTAGAATGAACCAGTTGGAGCTGCAGGTGAGTGTGCTGTAAATTTTGCAGAAGAGTCATTTGGAATAAGGTATGGGATAGAAAGTAAATAATAAATGCTGTTTAACAATAATTTGTCTGACGCTGAACTGAGTTATTGGTTACGTGAAGTAGGTGTCGGCGCCTGTGTGGAGGAAAGAGTTGAAATTGCAGCTGACTCTGTGGAGGTTGATTCAGATATTAATGTTGTTGGATTTGGGGTTGTGACCACTATAAATGGGAAAGGAGAGACAGGAGAGTCAACAGAATGTCAGAATATGTAACAAACAATAATTGGTCCTTTGGGATTATTGATTAGAGGCAGAATGGAGTCATTACACACATGACGTAATTGTTGATGATTTACTTGTTGCTGCCATTGTTTCTGACGTCATTAGAGCAGAAGATCCTGTAAAGGGAAGAAGGCTTTATAATTCACAGTGTACATGATGATGTGTTTAAGAGCAAAACAATAACGTAGCTAAACGCTACTGTGAATGTGGGTGCAGCTTACAGCGTCAGAGTAGCAGTTATGCCTGCTGTAGAAATTAAAGCAATGGAGATATTTGCAGGAAGTTCTGAGACATGATGATAAGGAAGAAAACATGTTGAGGGCCACTGAGTATCGGCAGCATTTATTGTTGCTTACCTGAGGTTACTGCTGTTGATCCAGTGTGGGATGGAGATGAAAATGTTGTAGTTTGCATTGACTTTGTTCTCAGTGATTCTGATGTTGTAGTTGTGGAAGGAGAGGAAACTATTGGTTTACCAGTTGAGCCAGCTGTAGATATGGAAGTTGCAGAAGCATTTTGAAGAAGGTATGAGAACAATATTGGTGAAAGGCAATGATATTTACAATTGAGATCGTAGGCTAAGTTTAGATATAACTTACGTGGAGTAGGTGTTGGCGTCTGTGTCGAGTGCTGATGTGAAACTGATGGAGTGTCCGTTGGCCCCATGGAGGGTGAGTTGGATATAGTAGTTGTAGAAGCAGTTGTAATTGTTGGAGTTTCAGGTGATTCTGATGTTGCAGATGTTGACGGAGAGGTGACTTTCGGAGGTGCGCTTGTGTCACCTGTATTAATGAAGAAGCAGAAACATTTACCTAAATGTCTGAATAGTTGAGTAAAAGAAAGAAAGACTTGGATATATAGAGCACTTTTCACCACCACCAGATGTCTCAAAGCGCTTTACAGTCAATTATGTACTATTGGAGCGTAGTCACTATTTAATGCAGGAAATGCGGCCGGCAATTTGCGCACAGGCAAGTTCTCACACACAGCAATGTGATAATGACCAGATAATCTCTTTTTGTTATGTTGATTGAGGGCTAAATATTGACCAGGGCACAGGAGATAACTCCCCTGGTCTTCTTCGAACTTTTACGTCCACTTGAGAGAGCAGACGGGATCTCGGTTTAATGTCTCATCCGAAAGACATCACCTCCAAAAGTGTAGCGCTCCACTAGTCCTGCATTGGAGTGTTAGCATAGGTTTTTTGTGCTCAAATGCATGGAGCACGATAGAAACCCACAACCTTCTGATCCTGAGGCAAGTGTGTTACCCACTGAGCCACAGCTGGCAGTACATATCAACTTGCCGCTCATAATGATTGATCCCAGAGTAAAGTTAGAAATTGATTATATTATTTATAATTCATTGGTGTGTTGAGAAGAAGGATCAAAATATTGGAGTTGCAATTGACTCTGATGAGGGTGAGTTGAATATTGTTTTTGGAACAGCATTTCAATTGTTAGAATTGCAGTCATTTCTGTTTCAGATATTTATCGCTGAGAGTAATTTGCAGTTAGATCTGTGAAATGATCATTACGAACAAATGTGTTTGGGGTCATCGCTGACTGTCAGATATTAGTTACTGCATTCTTGAGCTTATTGTTGTAGTGGATAGAATCCTTCGGAGGGTAGAATGAACCAGTTGGAGCTGCAGGTGAGTGTGCTGTAAATTTTGCCGGAGACTCATTTGGAATAAGGTATGTGATAAAAAGTAAATAATAAATGCTGTTTAACAATAATTTGTCTGATGCTGAACTGAGTTATTGGTTACGTGAAGGAGCCTGTGTGGAGGAATGAGTTGAAATTGCAGCTGACTCTGTGGAGGTTGATTCAGAAATTGATGTTGGATTTGGGGTTGTGTCCACTGTAAATGGGAAAGGAGAGACAGGATAGTCAACAGAATGTCAGAATGTGTAACAAGCAATAAGTGGTCCTTGGAGATTATTGATTAGAGGTAGAATGGAGTAATTACATACCTGACGTAATTGTTGATGATTTACTTGTTGCTGCCATTGTTTCTGACGTCATTAGAGCAGAAGATCCTGTAAAGGGAAGAAGGCTTTATAATTCACAGTGAACATGATGATGTGTTTAAGCAAAACATAATGTTGCTAAATGCTACTGTGAATGTGGATGCAGCTGACAGCATCAGAGTAGCAGTTATGCCTGCTGTAGAAATTAAAGCAATGGAGATATATGCAGGAAGTTCTGAGACATGATGATAAGGTAGAAAACATGTGGAGAGCCACTGAGTATTAGCGGCATTTATTGTTGCTTACCTGAGGTTACTGCTGTTGACCCAGTGTGGGATGGAGATGAAAGTGTTGTACTTTGCATTGACTTTGTTCTCTGAGATTCTGATGTTGTAGTTGTGGAGAGAGAGGAAACTATTGCGTTCCCAGTTGAGCCAGCTATAGATATGAAAGATGCAGAAGCATTTTGAACAAAGAGTGAGAACAATATTGGTGAAAGGTACAGATATTCAAAATTGAGATCATAGGCTAAGTTTAGTTATAACTTACGTGGAGTAGGTGTTGGTGTCTGTGTCGAGGACTGATGTGAAACTGATGGATAGTCCGTTGACCCCATGAAGGGTGAGTTGGATATAGGAGTCATAGAAGCAGTTGAAATTGTTGGAGTTTCAGGTGTTTCTGATGTTGCAGATGTTGATGTCACTTTCGGAGGTGCGCTTGTGTCAGCTGTAATAATGAAGAAGCAGAAACATTTGTCTAAATGTCTGAATAATCGAGTAAAAGAAAGAAAAACTTGAATATATATAACACTTTTCAGCACCACCGGATGTCTCAAAGCGCTTTACATCCAATTATGTACTTTTGGAGTGTAGTCACTATTGTAATGTCGAAAACACGTCAGGCAATTTGCGCGCAAGCAAGCTCTCACACACAGCAATGTGATCATGGCCAGATAATCTGTTTTAGTTATGTTGATTGAGGGATAAATATTGGCTAGGGCACAGGAGATAACTCCCCTGCCCTTCTTCGAAATAGTGCCATGGGAACTTTTACATCCACTTGAGAGAGCAGACGGGATCTCGGTTTAACGTCTCATCCGAAAGACGTCACCTCCGAAAGTGTACCACTCCCTTCGTCCTGCACTGGAGTGCCAGCCTAGATTTTTGTGCTCAAGTGCGTGGACCATGACAGAAACCCACAACCTTCTGACCCTGAGGCGAGTGTGCTCCCCACTGAGCCACAGCTGACAGTACGTATCAACTTGCCGCTCATAATGATTGATCCCAGAGTAAAGGTAGAAATTGTTTATGTTATTTATAATTCATTGGTGTGTTGAGAAGAAGAATCTAAATATTGGAATTACAATTGACTCTGATGAGGTTGAGCTGGATATTATTCTTGGAACAGCATTTCAATTGTTAGAATTGCAGTTATTTCTGTTGCAGACATTTAAAGCAGACAGTAATTTTCAGTTAAATCTGTGAAATGATCATAAGGATCAAATGTGTTGGGGGTCATCGCTGACTGTCAGATATTAGTTACTGCATTCTTGACCTCATGGTTGTCGTGGATAGAATCCTTTGGAGGGTAGAATGAACCAGTTGGAGCTGCAGGTGAGTGTGCTGTAAATTTTGCCGGAGAATCATTTGGAATAAAGTATGTGATAGAAAGTAAATAATAAATGCTGTTTAACAATAATTTGTCTGATGCTGAACTTAGTTATTGGTTACGTGAAGTAGGTGTCGGCGCCTGTGTGGAGGAAAGAGTTGAAATTGCAGCTGACTCTGTGGAGGTTGATTCAGAAATTGATGTTGTTGGATTTGGGGTTGTGTCCACTATAAATGGGAAAGGAGAGACAGGATAGTCAACAGAATGTCAGAATGTGTAACAAGCAATAAGTGGTCCTTGGAGATTATTGATTAGAGGTAGAATGGAGTCATTGCATACGTGACGTAATTGTTGATGATTTACTTGTTGCTGCCGTTGTTTCTGACGTTGTAATGTCTATAAACTTGTAATATTTGTAGCTCCACACTGTGGATGTGGACGTATTATATACTGCAACTAAAGAGTTAATAATAAACAGAAGCAGCAGGTTCCAGAGCCTTCCGAGAGAGCTGCCTGCCATGTTAGAAAGCTGCGTGTGCTTGTGTTCCGTGACCATATCACATTTGGCAACGAGATGGGATTTTACGGATGATTTAAAGTGAAAAAATTTTTTGGTGAAGGATTCAGCCAGCCGACAGAGAGACTTTGGAAGCTTCTCTATCTTTGGAAAAGGTATAAAATCTGAGGTAAAGTGCAGCACACTGTTTGAGCTGCTAGAAATTAAAATGGCAGCACCCGCAGGTGTAATGGGACATTTGGGTGAATAGAGACATGACCAGAAACGTATTAAAGCATATGTGGATCGGCCACAAATGTATTTCACTGCAAATAACATAATCGAAGTTCCAGAGAATGCAGTCCAGAATCAGGTGATATTGGAACGTACGTGAGCGATTTTTGTTATCAGAAGCTGGACCGGAATTGTTTGAAACTCTGGTAAATCTGCTTGTGCCTGACCAGCCAAAGGACACAACACTTAAAGAGATTTTAATGAAGCTGGAGCAGCACTATAACCTCAAACCGTAAGAAATTGCTGAAAGCTATCGTTTCTGTATATGAATTCAAAAGGCTGATGAAAGTATCACTGACTACCTTGTAGCATTAAAAAAGCTATCTATTCACTGTAATTTTGGAAACAAAACCAAGAGAAAATCAGAATTTAAGTCTGAGTCCGAGTCAGAAAACAAACAGCCTGAAGTTAGAATGAATTCAAATGAAATTCAAGGCAATTCCGTGGAGGAAAATGTTCCTCAGGTTGAGCCTCTAAGGAGTACAGATTCGATACCATGTTTGGAAGGTTCTGCTCGAGAGCGGAGGTATCCTCTTCGAAACAGAAAACAAGTGGTGAAGTTAAATTTGTAAATATGGGAAAAAATAAGTTTATATCCTGTGTTATGTATAAACATGCAAGTTATGTATGATGTTTGTTCTAATAAATTCTTCATTAAGGAGGGAGAAGTGTAATGTCTGTAAACTTGCAATTTTATAGCTCCACACGGTGGATGTGGACGTATTGTGTACTGCAATGACACAGTTAATAATAAACAGAAGCAGCATGTTCCGGAGATTTCAGAGAGAGCTGCCTGCCATGTGAGAAAGCTGTGTGTGCTTCTGCTCTGTGAATATATCAGAGACGTAATTAGAGCGGAAGATCCTGTAAAGGGAAGACGGCTTTATAATTCACAGTGAACATGATGATGTGTTTAAGAGCAAAAGAATAATGTAGCTAAATGCTACTGTGAATATGGATGCAGCTGACAGCGTTCGAGTAGCAGTTATGCCTGCTGTAGAAATTAAAGCAATGGAGATATTTGCAGGAAGTTCTGAGACAAGATGATAAGGAAGAAAACATGATGAGAGCCACTGAGTATCGGCAGCATTTATTGTTGCTTACCTGAGGTTACTGCTGTTGATCCAGTGTGGGATGGAGATGAAAATGTTGTAGTTTGCATTGACTTTGTTCTCAGTGATTCTGATGTTGTAGTTGTGGAAGGAGAGGAAACTATTGGTTTACCAGTTGAGCCAGCTGTAGATATGGAAGTTGCAGAAGCATTTTGAAGAAGGTATGAGAACAATATTGGTGAAAGGCAATGATATTTACAATTGAGATCGTAGGCTAAGTTTAGATATAACTTACGTGGAGTAGGTGTTGGCGTCTGTGTCGAGTGCTGATGTGAAACTGATGGAGTGTCCGTTGGCCCCATGGAGGGTGAGTTGGATATAGTAGTTGTAGAAGCAGTTGTAATTGTTGGAGTTTCAGGTGATTCTGATGTTGCAGATGTTGACGGAGATGTGACTTTCGGAGGTGCGCTTGTGTCACCTGTATTAATGAAGAAGCAGAAACATTTACCTAAATGTCTGAATAGTTGAGTAAAAGAAAGAAAGACTTGGATATATAGAGCACTTTTCACCACCACCAGATGTCTCAAAGCGCTTTACAGTCAATTATGTACTATTGGAGCGTAGTCACTATTTAATGCAGGAAATGCGGCCGGCAATTTGCGCACAGGCAAGCTCTCACACACAGCAATGTGATAATGACCAGATAATCTCTTTTTGTTATGTTGATTGAGGGCTAAATATTGACCAGGGCACAGGAGATAACTCCCCTGGTCTTCTTCGAAATAGTGCCATGGGAACTTTTACGTCCACTTGAGAGAGCAGACGGGATCTCGGTTTAATGTCTCATCCGAAAGACATCACCTCCAAAAGTGTAGCGCTCCACTAGTCCTGCATTGGAGTGTTAGCATAGGTTTTTTGTGCTCAAATGCATGGAGCACGATAGAAACCCACAACCTTCTGATCCTGAGGCAAGTGTGTTACCCACTGAGCCACAGCTGGCAGTACATATCAACTTGCCGCTCATAATGATTGATCCCAGAGTAAAGTTAGAAATTGATTATATTATTTATAATTCATTGGTGTGTTGAGAAGAAGGATCAAAATATTGGAGTTGCAATTGACTCTGATGAGGGTGAGTTGAATATTGTTTTTGGAACAGCATTTCAATTGTTAGAATTGCAGTCATTTCTGTTTCAGATATTTATCGCTGAGAGTAATTTGCAGTTAGATCTGTGAAATGATCATTACGAACAAATGTGTTTGGGGTCATCGCTGACTGTCAGATATTAGTTACTGCATTCTTGAGCTTATTGTTGTAGTGGATAGAATCCTTCGGAGGGTAGAATGAACCAGTTGGAGCTGCAGGTGAGTGTGCTGTAAATTTTGCCGGAGACTCATTTGGAATAAGGTATGTGATAAAAAGTAAATAATAAATGCTGTTTAACAATAATTTGTCTGATGCTGAACTGAGTTATTGGTTACGTGAAGGAGCCTGTGTGGAGGAATGAGTTGAAATTGCAGCTGACTCTGTGGAGGTTGATTCAGAAATTGATGTTGGATTTGGGGTTGTGTCCACTGTAAATGGGAAAGGAGAGACAGGATAGTCAACAGAATGTCAGAATGTGTAACAAGCAATAAGTGGTCCTTGGAGATTATTGATTAGAGGTAGAATGGAGTAATTACATACCTGACGTAATTGTTGATGATTTACTTGTTGCTGCCATTGTTTCTGACGTCATTAGAGCAGAAGATCCTGTAAAGGGAAGAAGGCTTTATAATTCACAGTGAACATGATGATGTGTTTAAGCAAAACATAATGTTGCTAAATGCTACTGTGAATGTGGATGCAGCTGACAGCATCAGAGTAGCAGTTATGCCTGCTGTAGAAATTAAAGCAATGGAGATATATGCAGGAAGTTCTGAGACATGATGATAAGGTAGAAAACATGTGGAGAGCCACTGAGTATTAGCGGCATTTATTGTTGCTTACCTGAGGTTACTGCTGTTGACCCAGTGTGGGATGGAGATGAAAGTGTTGTACTTTGCATTGACTTTGTTCTCTGAGATTCTGATGTTGTAGTTGTGGAGAGAGAGGAAACTATTGCGTTCCCAGTTGAGCCAGCTATAGATATGAAAGATGCAGAAGCATTTTGAACAAAGAGTGAGAACAATATTGGTGAAAGGTACAGATATTCAAAATTGAGATCATAGGCTAAGTTTAGTTATAACTTACGTGGAGTAGGTGTTGGTGTCTGTGTCGAGGACTGATGTGAAACTGATGGATAGTCCGTTGACCCCATGAAGGGTGAGTTGGATATAGGAGTCATAGAAGCAGTTGAAATTGTTGGAGTTTCAGGTGTTTCTGATGTTGCAGATGTTGATGTCACTTTCGGAGGTGCGCTTGTGTCAGCTGTAATAATGAAGAAGCAGAAACATTTGTCTAAATGTCTGAATAATCGAGTAAAAGAAAGAAAAACTTGAATATATATAACACTTTTCAGCACCACCGGATGTCTCAAAGCGCTTTACATCCAATTATGTACTTTTGGAGTGTAGTCACTATTGTAATGTCGAAAACACGTCAGGCAATTTGCGCGCAAGCAAGCTCTCACACACAGCAATGTGATCATGGCCAGATAATCTGTTTTAGTTATGTTGATTGAGGGATAAATATTGGCTAGGGCACAGGAGATAACTCCCCTGCCCTTCTTCGAAATAGTGCCATGGGAACTTTTACATCCACTTGAGAGAGCAGACGGGATCTCGGTTTAACGTCTCATCCGAAAGACGTCACCTCCGAAAGTGTACCACTCCCTTCGTCCTGCACTGGAGTGCCAGCCTAGATTTTTGTGCTCAAGTGCGTGGACCATGACAGAAACCCACAACCTTCTGACCCTGAGGCGAGTGTGCTCCCCACTGAGCCACAGCTGACAGTACGTATCAACTTGCCGCTCATAATGATTGATCCCAGAGTAAAGGTAGAAATTGTTTATGTTATTTATAATTCATTGGTGTGTTGAGAAGAAGAATCTAAATATTGGAATTACAATTGACTCTGATGAGGTTGAGCTGGATATTATTCTTGGAACAGCATTTCAATTGTTAGAATTGCAGTTATTTCTGTTGCAGACATTTAAAGCAGACAGTAATTTTCAGTTAAATCTGTGAAATGATCATAAGGATCAAATGTGTTGGGGGTCATCGCTGACTGTCAGATATTAGTTACTGCATTCTTGACCTCATGGTTGTCGTGGATAGAATCCTTTGGAGGGTAGAATGAACCAGTTGGAGCTGCAGGTGAGTGTGCTGTAAATTTTGCCGGAGAATCATTTGGAATAAAGTATGTGATAGAAAGTAAATAATAAATGCTGTTTAACAATAATTTGTCTGATGCTGAACTTAGTTATTGGTTACGTGAAGTAGGTGTCGGCGCCTGTGTGGAGGAAAGAGTTGAAATTGCAGCTGACTCTGTGGAGGTTGATTCAGAAATTGATGTTGTTGGATTTGGGGTTGTGTCCACTATAAATGGGAAAGGAGAGACAGGATAGTCAACAGAATGTCAGAATGTGTAACAAGCAATAAGTGGTCCTTGGAGATTATTGATTAGAGGTAGAATGGAGTCATTGCATACGTGACGTAATTGTTGATGATTTACTTGTTGCTGCCGTTGTTTCTGACGTTGTAATGTCTATAAACTTGTAATATTTGTAGCTCCACACTGTGGATGTGGACGTATTATATACTGCAACTAAAGAGTTAATAATAAACAGAAGCAGCAGGTTCCAGAGCCTTCCGAGAGAGCTGCCTGCCATGTTAGAAAGCTGCGTGTGCTTGTGTTCCGTGACCATATCACATTTGGCAACGAGATGGGATTTTACGGATGATTTAAAGTGAAAAAATTTTTTGGTGAAGGATTCAGCCAGCCGACAGAGAGACTTTGGAAGCTTCTCTATCTTTGGAAAAGGTATAAAATCTGAGGTAAAGTGCAGCACACTGTTTGAGCTGCTAGAAATTAAAATGGCAGCACCCGCAGGTGTAATGGGACATTTGGGTGAATAGAGACATGACCAGAAACGTATTAAAGCATATGTGGATCGGCCACAAATGTATTTCACTGCAAATAACATAATCGAAGTTCCAGAGAATGCAGTCCAGAATCAGGTGATATTGGAACGTACGTGAGCGATTTTTGTTATCAGAAGCTGGACCGGAATTGTTTGAAACTCTGGTAAATCTGCTTGTGCCTGACCAGCCAAAGGACACAACACTTAAAGAGATTTTAATGAAGCTGGAGCAGCACTATAACCTCAAACCGTAAGAAATTGCTGAAAGCTATCGTTTCTGTATATGAATTCAAAAGGCTGATGAAAGTATCACTGACTACCTTGTAGCATTAAAAAAGCTATCTATTCACTGTAATTTTGGAAACAAAACCAAGAGAAAATCAGAATTTAAGTCTGAGTCCGAGTCAGAAAACAAACAGCCTGAAGTTAGAATGAATTCAAATGAAATTCAAGGCAATTCCGTGGAGGAAAATGTTCCTCAGGTTGAGCCTCTAAGGAGTACAGATTCGATACCATGTTTGGAAGGTTCTGCTCGAGAGCGGAGGTATCCTCTTCGAAACAGAAAACAAGTGGTGAAGTTAAATTTGTAAATATGGGAAAAAATAAGTTTATATCCTGTGTTATGTATAAACATGCAAGTTATGTATGATGTTTGTTCTAATAAATTCTTCATTAAGGAGGGAGAAGTGTAATGTCTGTAAACTTGCAATTTTATAGCTCCACACGGTGGATGTGGACGTATTGTGTACTGCAATGACACAGTTAATAATAAACAGAAGCAGCATGTTCCGGAGATTTCAGAGAGAGCTGCCTGCCATGTGAGAAAGCTGTGTGTGCTTCTGCTCTGTGAATATATCAGAGACGTAATTAGAGCGGAAGATCCTGTAAAGGGAAGACGGCTTTATAATTCACAGTGAACATGATGATGTGTTTAAGAGCAAAAGAATAATGTAGCTAAATGCTACTGTGAATATGGATGCAGCTGACAGCGTTCGAGTAGCAGTTATGCCTGCTGTAGAAATTAAAGCAATGGAGATATTTGCAGGAAGTTCTGAGACAAGATGATAAGGAAGAAAACATGATGAGAGCCACTGAGTATCGGCAGCATTTATTGTTGCTTACCTGAGGTTACTGCTGTTGATCCAGTGTGGGATGGAGATGAAAATGTTGTAGTTTGCATTGACTTTGTTCTCAGTGATTCTGATGTTGTAGTTGTGGAAGGAGAGGAAACTATTGGTTTACCAGTTGAGCCAGCTGTAGATATGGAAGTTGCAGAAGCATTTTGAAGAAGGTATGAGAACAATATTGGTGAAAGGCAATGATATTTACAATTGAGATCGTAGGCTAAGTTTAGATATAACTTACGTGGAGTAGGTGTTGGCGTCTGTGTCGAGTGCTGATGTGAAACTGATGGAGTGTCCGTTGGCCCCATGGAGGGTGAGTTGGATATAGTAGTTGTAGAAGCAGTTGTAATTGTTGGAGTTTCAGGTGATTCTGATGTTGCAGATGTTGACGGAGATGTGACTTTCGGAGGTGCGCTTGTGTCACCTGTATTAATGAAGAAGCAGAAACATTTACCTAAATGTCTGAATAGTTGAGTAAAAGAAAGAAAGACTTGGATATATAGAGCACTTTTCACCACCACCAGATGTCTCAAAGCGCTTTACAGTCAATTATGTACTATTGGAGCGTAGTCACTATTTAATGCAGGAAATGCGGCCGGCAATTTGCGCACAGGCAAGCTCTCACACACAGCAATGTGATAATGACCAGATAATCTCTTTTTGTTATGTTGATTGAGGGCTAAATATTGACCAGGGCACAGGAGATAACTCCCCTGGTCTTCTTCGAAATAGTGCCATGGGAACTTTTACGTCCACTTGAGAGAGCAGACGGGATCTCGGTTTAATGTCTCATCCGAAAGACATCACCTCCAAAAGTGTAGCGCTCCACTAGTCCTGCATTGGAGTGTTAGCATAGGTTTTTTGTGCTCAAATGCATGGAGCACGATAGAAACCCACAACCTTCTGATCCTGAGGCAAGTGTGTTACCCACTGAGCCACAGCTGGCAGTACATATCAACTTGCCGCTCATAATGATTGATCCCAGAGTAAAGTTAGAAATTGATTATATTATTTATAATTCATTGGTGTGTTGAGAAGAAGGATCAAAATATTGGAGTTGCAATTGACTCTGATGAGGGTGAGTTGAATATTGTTTTTGGAACAGCATTTCAATTGTTAGAATTGCAGTCATTTCTGTTTCAGATATTTATCGCTGAGAGTAATTTGCAGTTAGATCTGTGAAATGATCATTACGAACAAATGTGTTTGGGGTCATCGCTGACTGTCAGATATTAGTTACTGCATTCTTGAGCTTATTGTTGTAGTGGATAGAATCCTTCGGAGGGTAGAATGAACCAGTTGGAGCTGCAGGTGAGTGTGCTGTAAATTTTGCCGGAGACTCATTTGGAATAAGGTATGTGATAAAAAGTAAATAATAAATGCTGTTTAACAATAATTTGTCTGATGCTGAACTGAGTTATTGGTTACGTGAAGGAGCCTGTGTGGAGGAATGAGTTGAAATTGCAGCTGACTCTGTGGAGGTTGATTCAGAAATTGATGTTGGATTTGGGGTTGTGTCCACTGTAAATGGGAAAGGAGAGACAGGATAGTCAACAGAATGTCAGAATGTGTAACAAGCAATAAGTGGTCCTTGGAGATTATTGATTAGAGGTAGAATGGAGTAATTACATACCTGACGTAATTGTTGATGATTTACTTGTTGCTGCCATTGTTTCTGACGTCATTAGAGCAGAAGATCCTGTAAAGGGAAGAAGGCTTTATAATTCACAGTGAACATGATGATGTGTTTAAGCAAAACATAATGTTGCTAAATGCTACTGTGAATGTGGATGCAGCTGACAACATCAGAGTAGCAGTTATGCCTGCTGTAGAAATTAAAGCAATGGAGATATATGCAGCAAGTTCTGAGACATGATGATAAGGTAGAAAACATGTGGAGAGCCACTGAGTATTAGCGGCATTTATTGTTGCTTACCTGAGGTTACTGCTTTCGATCCATTGTGGGATGGAGATGAAAATGTTGTAGCTGGCATTGACTTTGTTCTCAGAGATTCTGATGTTGTAGTTATGGAGGGAGAGTTATCTATTGAGTTCCCAGTTGAGCCAGCTGTAGATATGGAAGATGCAGAATCATTTTGAAGAAAGTGTGAGAACAATATTGAAAAAAGGCATTGATATTCAAAATTGAGATCATCGGCTAAGTTTAGTTATAACTTACGTGGAGTAGGTGTTGGCTTCTGTGTCGAGTGCTGATGTGAAACTGATGGATTGTCCGTTGACCCCATGGAGGGTGAGTTGGATATAGGAGTCGTAGAAGCAGTTGAAATTTTTGGAGTTTCAGATGATTCTGATGTTGCAGATGTTGAAGGAGATGTGACTTTTGGAGGTGCGCTTGTGTCAGCTGTAATAATGAAGAAGCAGAAACATTTGTCTAAATGTCTGAATAATTGAGTAAAAGAAAGAAAAACTTGAATATATATAACACTTTTCAGCGCTTTACAGCCAATTATGTACTTTTGGTGTGTAGTCACTATTGTAATGTAGGAAATGCGGCCGGCAATTTGCGCACAGGCAAGCTCTCACACACAGCAATGTGATAATGACCAGATAATCTCTTTTTGTTATGTTGATTGAAGGATAAATCTTGGCCAGGGTACAGGAGATTACTCCCCTGCCCTTCTTCGAAATACTACCATGGGAACTTTTACATCCACTTGAGAGAGCAGACGGGTTCTCGGTTTAATGTCTCATCCAAAAGACGTCACCTCCGAAAGTGTACCACTTCCTTCGTCCTGCACTGGAGTGCCAGCCTAGATTTTTTGTGCCCAAGTGCGTGGAGCACGACAGAAAGCCACAACCTTCTGATCCTGAGGCGAGTGTGCTACCCACTGAGCCACAGCTGACAGTACGTATCAACTTGCCGCTCATAATGATTGATCCCAGAGTAAAGTTAGAAATTGTTTATATTATTTATAATTCATTAGTGTGTTGAGAAGAAGAATCAAAATATTGGAATTACAATTGACTCTGATGAGGTTGAGCTGGATATTGTTGTTGGAACAGCATTTCAGTTGTTAGAATTGCAGTTATTTCTGTTGCAGACATTTAAAGCAGACAGTAATTTTCAGTTAGATCTGTGAAATGATCGTAAGGATCAAATGTGTTGGGGGTCATCGCTGACTCGTCAGATATTAGTCGCTGCATTCTTGAGCTTATTGTTGTAGTGGATAGAATCCTTCGGAGGGTAGAATGAACCAGTTGGAGCTGCAGGTGGGTGTGCTGTAAATTTTGCCGGAGACTCATTTGGAATAAGGTATGTGATAAAAAGTAAATAATAAATGCTGTTTAACAATAATTTGTCTGATGCTGAACTGAGTTATTGGTTACGTGAAGGAGCCTGTGTGGAGGAATGAGTTGAAATTGCAGCTGACTCTGTGGAGGTTGATTCAGAAATTGATGTTGGATTTGGGGTTGTGTCCACTGTAAATGGGAAAGGAGAGACAGGATAGTCAACAGAATGTCAGAATGTGTAACAAGCAATAAGTGGTCCTTGGAGATTATTGATTAGAGGTAGAATGGAGTAATTACATACCTGACGTAATTGTTGATGATTTACTTGTTGCTGTCATTGTTTCTGACGTCATTAGAGCAGAAGATCCTGTAAAGGGAAGAAGGCTTTATAATTCACAGTGAACATGATGATGTGTTTAAGCAAAACATAATGTTGCTAAATGCTACTGTGAATGTGGATGCAGCTGACAGCATCAGAGTAGCAGTTATGCCTGCTGTAGAAATTAAAGCAATGGAGATATATGCAGCAAGTTCTGAGACATGATGATAAGGTAGAAAACATGTGGAGAGCCACTGAGTATTAGCGGCATTTATTGTTGCTTACCTGAGGTTACTGCTTTCGATCCAGTGTGGGATGGAGATGAAAATGTTGTAGCTGGCATTGACTTTGTTCTCAGAGATTCTGATGTTGTAGTTATGGAGGGAGAGTTATCTATTGAGTTCCCAGTTGAGCCAGCTGTAGATATGGAAGATGCAGAATCATTTTGAAGAAAGTGTGAGAACAATATTGAAAAAAGGCATTGATATTCAAAATTGAGATCATCGGCTAAGTTTAGTTATAACTTACGTGGAGTAGGTGTTGGCTTCTGTGTCGAGTGCTGATGTGAAACTGATGGATTGTCCGTTGACCCCATGGAGGGTGAGTTGGATATAGGAGTCGTAGAAGCAGTTGAAATTTTTGGAGTTTCAGATGATTCTGATGTTGCAGATGTTGAAGGAGATGTGACTTTTGGAGGTGCGCTTGTGTCAGCTGTAATAATGAAGAAGCAGAAACATTTGTCTAAATGTCTGAATAATTGAGTAAAAGAAAGAAAAACTTGAATATATATAACACTTTTCAGCGCTTTACAGCCAATTACGTACTTTTGGTGTGCAGTCACTATTGTAATGTAGGAAACACGTCAGGCAATGTGCACGCAAGCAAGCTCTCACACACAGCAATGTGATCATGGCCAGATAATCTGTTTTTGTTATGTTGATTGAAGGATAAATCTTGGCCAGGGCACAGGAGATAACTCCCCTGCCCTTCTTCGAAATACTGCCATGGGAACTTTTACATCCACTTGAGAGAGCAGACGGGTTCTCGGTTTAATGTCTCATCCAAAAGACATCACCTCCAAAAGTGTACCACTTCCTTCGTCCTGCACTGGAGTGCCAGCCTAGATTTTTTGTGCCCAAGTGCGTGGAGCACGACAGAAAGCCACAAACTTCTGATCCTGAGGCGAGTGTGCTACCCACTGAGCCACAGCTGACAGTACGTATCAACTTGCCGCTCATAATGATTGATCCCAGAGTAAAGTTAGAAATTGTTTATATTATTTATAATTCATTAGTGTGTTGAGAAGAAGAATCAAAATATTGGAATTACAATTGACTCTGATGAGGTTGAGCTGGATATTGTTGTTGGAACAGCATTTCAGTTGTTAGAATTGCAGTTATTTCTGTTGCAGACATTTAAAGCAGACAGTAATTTTCAGTTAGATCTGTGAAATGATCGTAAGGATCAAATGTGTTGGGGGTCATCTCTGACTCGTCAGATATTAGTCGCTGCATTCTTGATCTCATTGTTGAAGTGGATAGAATCCTTCGGAGGGTAGAATGAACCAGTTGGAGCTGCAGGTGAGTGTGCTGTAAATTTTGCAGAAGAGTCATTTGAATAAGGTATGTGATAGAAACTAAATATTAAATGCTGTTTAACAATAATTTGTCTAATGCTGAACTTAGTTATTGGTTACGTGAAGTAGATGTTGGCGCCTGTGTGGAGGAAAGAGTTGAAATTGCAGCTGACTCTGTGGAGGTTGATTCAGATATTCATGTTGTTGGATTTGGGGTTGTGTCCATCATACATGGGAAAGGAGAGACAGGATAGTCAACAGAATATCAGAATGTGTAACAAGCAACAAGTGGTACTTGGAGATTATTGATTAGAGGCAGAATGGAGTCATTACATACATGAGATAATTGTTGATGATTTACTTGTTGCTGCCATTGTTTCTGACGTCATTAGAACAGAAGATCCTGTAAAGGAAAGAAGGCTTTATAATTCACAGTGAACATGATGATGTGTTTAAGAGCAAAACAATAATGTAGCTAAATGCTACTGAGAATGTGGATGCAGCTGACAGCGTCAGAGTAGCAGTTATGCCTGCTGTAGAAATTAAAGCAATGGAGATATTTGCAGGAAGTTCTGATACATGAATGATAAGGAAGAAAACATGTGGAGAGCCACTGAGTATCGGCAGCATTTATTTTTGCTTACCTGAGGTTACTGCTGTTGATCCAGTGTGGGATGGAGATGAAAATGTTGTAGTTTGCATTGACTTTGTTCTCAGAGAATCTGAGGTTGTAGTTGTGGAGGGAGAGGAAACTATTGGGTTCCCAGTTGAGCCAGCTGTAGATATGGAAGATGCAGAAGCATTTTGAAGAAAGTGTGAGAACAATAT
The DNA here is from genome assembly GCF_044704955.1 of Pristiophorus japonicus. NCBI lineage: Eukaryota > Metazoa > Chordata > Chondrichthyes > Pristiophoridae > Pristiophorus > Pristiophorus japonicus. The sequence goes on along the minus strand of NC_091978.1, from coordinate 101,422,790 downwards.
TGGTGAAAGGCAATGATATTCAAAATTGAGATCGTAGGCTAAGTTTTGTTATAACTAACGTGGAGTAGGTATTAGTGAATGTGTTGAGGGCTGAGGTGAAATTGACGGATTGTACATTGACCCCATGGAGGGTGAGTTGCATATAGTAGTTGTAGTTGAAATTGTTGAAGTTTCAGGTGATTCTGATGTTGCAAATGTTGACGGAGATGTGACTTTCGAAGGTACGCTTGTGTCAGCTGTAATAATGAAGAAACAGAAATATTTGCCTAAATGTCTGAGTAATTGAGTAAAAGTGTTACGCTGATGATAAAGTGATATAACTGAGTACTGTATACAATGAGTAAGTGTGACCTTCGCTCCTTTAATTAAAATACAGAGTGTTGGTAGAGCATGGGAGGCCTGCTTTTATACAGTGCTCGCAAGGGATCCTAGGATCCCTTGGGACTCCAACAGGTAGGTCCTCTGGTAGTGGTATGATACAGGTTGGCAAGGGTTACATACATAACAAAAGGAAAGAAAGACTTGGATATATATAGCACTTTTCACCAGCACCGGACGTCTCAAAGCGCTTTACGGCCAATTATGTACTTTTGGAGTGTAGTCACTATTGTAATGTTGGAAACACGGCAGTCAATTTCTCACAAGTAAGCTCTCACACACAGCAGTGTGATAATGACCAGATAATCTGTTTTTGTTATGTTGATTGTGGGACTAACATTGGCCAGGGCACAGGAGATAACTCCCCTGCTCTTCTTCGAAATAGTGCCATGGGAACTTTTATGTCCATTTGAGAAAGCAGATGGGATCTTGGCTTAACGTCTCATCCGAAAGACATCACCTCTGAAAGTGTAGCACTGGAGTGTCAGCCTAGATTTTTTGTGCTCAAGTGCCTGGAGAGCGACGGAAACCCACAACCTTCTGATCCTGAGGTGAGTATGCTACCCACTGAGCCACAGCTGACAGTACATAACAACTTGCCACTCATAATGATTGATCCCAGAGTAAAGTTAGAAATTGATTATATTATTTATAATTCATTAGTGTGTTGAGAAGAAGGATCAAAATATTGGAGTTGCAGTTGACTTTGATAAGGTTAAGTTGGATATTGTTGCTGGAACAGCATTTCAATTGTTAGAATTGCAGTTATTCCTGTTGTAGACATTTGAAGCAGAGAGTAATTTGCAGTTAGATCTGTGAAATGATCAAAAGGAACAAATGTGTTGGGGATCATCGCTGACTGTCAGATATTCTTGAGCTCATTGTTGTAGTGGATAGAATCCTTTGGAGCGTAGAATGAACCAATTGTAGCTGCAGGTGAGTGTGCTGTAAATTTTGCAGAAGAGTCATTTGGAATAAGGTATGTGATAGAAAGTAAATAATAAATGCTCTTTAACAATAATTTGTCTAACGCTGAACTTAGTTATTGGTTACGTGAAATAGGTGTCGGCGCCTCTGTGGAGGAAAGAGTTGAAATTGCAGCTGACTCTGTGGAGGTTGATTCAGATATTCATGTTGTTGGATTTGAGGTTGTGTACTCGAAACTGCACCGCAACCACAGTAGCCCGTATCTTAGCCGAGGAGGTGATTCCTCGCTGGGACATCATCACTCAATTAGACTCCGATCAGGGAACCCACTTCACAGCACAGGTGATGAAATTACTATGCATTACATTGGGCATCAAATAAAAATTTCACATCCCCTACCACCGACCGAGTTCGGGGATGGTAGAACGGATGACTCGGACAATAAAGACAGCCCTATCAAAAGCAATCCAAGAAACTAGACAAGCTTGGGCTGAACTACTACCTGCTATCCTGATGAGACAAAGGGCAACCCCTAACCGCACGACAGGATTAACTCCGTTTGAACTTATAGAAACATAGAAAATAGCTGCAAGAGCAGGCCATTCGGCCCTTCGAGCCTGCACCACCATTCAATAAGATCATGGCTGATCATTCACCTCAGTACCCCTTTCTTGCTTTCTCTCCATACCCCTTGATCCCTTTAACCGTAAGGGCCATATCTAACTCCCTCTTGAATATCTCCAACAACTCTCTGCGGTAGGGAATTCCACAGGTTCACAACTCTCTGAGTGAAGAAGTTTCTCCTCATCTCAGTCCTAAATGGCTTACCCCTTATCCTTAGACTGTGTCCCCTGGTTCTGGACCTTCCTGCTTTCTCTCCATAACCCTTGATCCCTTTTGCAGTAAGGGTCATATCTAACTCCCTCTTGAATATGTCTAACGAACTGGCATCAACAACTCTCTGTGGTAGAGAATTCCACAGGTTAACAACTCTCTGAGTGAAGAAGTTTCTCCTCATGTCAGTCCTAAATGGCATACCCCTTATCCTTAGACTGTGACTCCTGGTTCTGGACTTCCCCAACATCGGGAACATTCTTCCTGCATCTAACCTGTCCAGTCCCGTCATAATTTTATATGTTTCTATGAGATCCCCTCTCATTCTTCTAAACTCCAGTGAAGACAGGCCCAGCGATCCAGTCTCTTCTCATATGTCAGTCCTGCCATCCCGGGAATCAGTCTGGTGAACCTTCACTGCACTCCCTCAATAGCAAGAATGTCCTTCCTCAGATTAGGAGACCAAAACTGAACACAATATTCCAGGTGAGTCCTCACTAAGGCCCTGTACAACTGCAGTAAGACTTCCCTGCTCCTATACTCAAATCCCCTAACTTTGAAGGCCAACATGCCATTTGCCTTCTTCATCGCCTGCTGTACCTGCATGCCAACTTTCAATGACTGAAATACCATGACACACAGGTCTCGTTGCACCTTCACTTTCCCTAATCCGTCGCCATTCAGATAATATTCTGCCTTCCTGTTTTTGCCACCAAAGTGGATAACCTTACATTTATCCACATTATACTGCATCTGCCATGCATTTTCCCATTCACTTAACCTGTCCAAGTCACCCTGCAGCCTCTAAGCATCCTTGTCACAGCTCACACCGCCACCCAGCTTAGTGTCATCTGTAAACTTGGAGATATTACACTCAATTCCTTCATATAATCATTGATGTATATTGTAAATAGCTGGGAACGCAGCACTGAGCCCTGTGGAACCCCACTAGTCACTGCCTGCAATTCTGAAAAGGACCCGTTTATCCCGACTCTCTGCTTCCTGTCTGCCAACCAGTTCTCTATCCACGTCACTACATTACCCCCAATACCATGTGCTTTAATTTTGGACACCAATCTCTTGTGTGGGACCTTGTCAAAACCCTTTTGAAGATCCAAATACACCACATCCACTGGTTCTCCCTTGTCCACTCTACTAGTTACATCCTCAAAAAGTTCTAGAAGATTTGTCAAGCATGATTTCCCTTTCATAAATCCATGTTGACTTGGACCAATCCTGTCACTGCTTTCAGTGACAGGATCATGGCTGATCATTCACCTCAGTACCCCTTTCCTGCTTTCTCTCCATACCCCTTGATCCCTTTAACCGTAAGGGCCATATCTAACTCCCTCTTGAATATCAAACACGAGGATGAACCCACCATGCCCGACAGTACGATCAGACCAGCCGCGCCGCAGTGCTGCAATGATCCGACCGACTCACCCATGCCAGGAGTTCAATCAGGTGATTAACCCAGGAACGCAGAGCCCCGGATCGTCTCAACTTGTAATTAACTTGTATCTAAGACTTTGTGGGGGAGTGATGTTATGTATGTAAACTTTACCAATGTATAAGACTTGCCACCTGTGGGAGATGCAAGGGTCACCTGCACACCTTGGGCAAGCAGGTATAAACGGCAGTCTACCATGCTGCTTACTCACTCCGGAGTTGCAGTCAAGTGACCAAGGTCAGAACAGTTTGAGCTTACAGCATACAGTCTTGTGGAGTTATTCTGAACAAAACAAAAATTTTGTCATTTGCATTTACTTTGTACTCAGTGATTCTGATGTTGTAGTTGTGGAGGGAGAGGAAACTATTGGGTTCCCAGTTGAATCAGCTGTGGATATGAAAGATGCAGAAGCATTTTGAAGAAAGTGTGAGAACAATATTGGTGAAAGGCAATGACATTCGAAATTGAGATCGTAGGCTAAGGTTAGTTATGACTTACATGGAGTAGGTGTTGGCGTCTGTGTGGAGGGCTGATGTGAAACTGATGGAGTGTCCGTTGACCCCATGGAGGGTGAGTTGGATATAGTAGTCATAGAAGCAATTGAAATTGTTGGAGTTTCAGGTGATTCTGATGTTGCAGATATTGACGGAGATGTGACTTTCGGAGGTGCGCTTGTGTCAGCTGTAATAATGAAGAAGCAGGAACATTTGCCTAAATGTCTGAATAATTGAGTAAAAGACAGAAAGACTTGGTGTATAGAATAATTTTCACCACCACCGGACGTCTCAAAGCGCTTTACAACCAATTATGTACTTTTGGAGTGTAGTCATTATTGTAATGTTGGAGACGCGGCAGGCAATTTGCGCACAAGCAAGCTCTCACACACAGCAATGTGATAATGACTAGATAATCTTTTTTTGTTATGTTTATTGAGGGATAAATATTGGCCAGGGCACAGGAGATAACTCCCCTGCTCTTTGAAATAGTGCCATGGGAACTTTTATGTCCACTTGAGAGAGCAGACGGGATCTCGGTTTTGGACACCAATCTCTTGTGTGGGACCTTGTCAAAAGCCTTTTGAAAGTCCAAATACACCACATCCACTCGTTCTCCCTTGTCAACTCTACTAGTTACATCCTCAAAAAATTCCAGAAGATTTGACAAGCAAAACGGATAGTAAAAGCTTTTACATATATATAAAACGGAAAAGAGTGACTAAAGTAAATGTTGTTAATAATGGGAAATGTGGAAATGGCTGAGACCTTAAACAATTATTTTGCTTCGGTCTTCACAGTGGAAGACACAGAGACCATGCCAGAAATTGCTGGTCACAGGAATGTGGGAAGGGAGGACCTTGAGACAATCACTATCACTAAGGGGGTAGTGCTGGACAGGCTAATGGGACTCAAGGTAGACAAGTCCCCTGGTCCTGATGAAATGCATCCCAGGGTATTAAAAAAGATGGCGGAAGTTATAGCAGATGCATTCGTTATAATCTACCAAAATTCTCTGGACTCTGGGGAGGTACCAGCAGATTGGAAAGCAGCTAATGTAATACCGCTGTTTAAAAAAGGGGGAAACAAAAAGCAGGTAACTATAGGCCGGTTAGTTTAACATCTGTAGTGGGGAAAATGCTTGAAACTATCATTAAGGAAGAAATAGCGGGACATCGAGATAGGAATAGTGCAATCAAGCAGACGCAACATGGATTCATGAAGGGGAAATCATGTTTAACTAATTTACTGGAATTCTTTGAGGATATAACGAGCATGGTGGATAGAGGTGTACCGATGGATGTGGTGTATTTGTATTTCCAAAAGGCATTCGATAAGGTACCACACAAAAGGTTACTGCAGAAGGAAAAGGTACACGGAGTCAGTGGAAATGTATTAGCATGGATCGAGAATTGGCTGGCTAACAGAAAGCAGAGAGTTGGGATAAATGGGTCCTTTTCGGGTTGGAAATCGGTGGTTAGTGGTGTGACACAGGGATCGGTGCTGGGACCACAACTGTTTACAATATACATAGATGACCTGGAAGAGGGGACAGAATGTAGTGTAACAAAATTTGCAGATGACACAAAGATTAGTGGGAAAGCGGGTTGTGTAGAGGACACAGAGAGGCTGCAAAGAAATTTAGATAGGTTAAGCGAATGGGCTAAGGTTTGGCAGATGGAATACAATGTCGGAAAGTGTGAGGTCATCCACCTTGGGAAAAAAAACAGTAAAAGGGAATATTATTTGAATGGGGAGAAATTACAACATGCTGCGGTGCAGAGGGAGCTGGGGGTCCTTGTGCATGAATCCCAAAAAGTTAGTTTGCAGGTGCAACAGGTAATCAGGAAGGCGAATGGAATGTTGGCCTTCATTGCGAGAGGGGTGGAGTACAAAAGCAGGGAGGTCCTGCTGCAACTGTACAGGGTATTGGTGAGGCCGCACCTGGAGTACTGCGTGCAGTTTTGGTCACCGTACTTAAGGAAGGATATACTAGCTTTGGAGGGGGTACAGAGACGATTCACTAGGCTGATTCCGGAGATGAGGGGGTTACCTTATGATGATAGATTGAGTAGACTGGGTCGTTACTCGTTGGAGTTCAGAAGGATGAGGGGTGATCTTATAAAAACATTTAAAATAATAAAAGGGATAGACAAGATAGAGGCAGAGAGGTTGTTTCCACTGGTCGGGGAGACTAGAACTAGGGGGCACAGCCTCAAAATACGGGGGAGCCAATTTAAAACCGAGTTAAGAAGGAATTTCTTCTCCCAGAGGGTTGTGAATCTGTGGAATTCTCTACCCAAGGAAGCAGTTGAGGCTAGCTCATTGAATGTAATCAAGTCACAGATAGATAGATTTTTAACCAATAAGGGAATTAAGGGTTATGGGGAGCGGGCGGGTAAGTGGAGCTGAGTCCACGGCCAGATCAGCCATGATCTTGTTGAATGGCGGAGCAGGCTCGAGGGGCTAGATGGCCTACTCCTGTTCCTAATTCTTATGTTCTTAAGTTCTTATGTAAGATTTCGCTTTCATAAATCCATGCTGACTTGGACCGATCCTGTCACTGTTTTCCAAATGCGCTGCTATTTCATCTTTAATAATTGATTCCAACATTTTCCCCACGACTGATGTCAGGCTAACCAGTCTATAATTACCTGTTTTCTCTCTCCCTCCTTTTTTGAAAAGTGGTGTTCCATTTGCTACCCTCCAGTCCATAGGAAACCATGTTGAGAGCCACAGAGTATGGGCAGCATTTATTGTTGCTTACCTGAGGTTACTGTTGTTGATCCAGTGTGGGATGGAGATGAAAATGTTGTAGTTGGCATTGACTTTGTTCTCAGAGATTCTGATGTTGTAGTTGTGGAGGGAGAGGAAACTATTGGGTTCCCAGTTGAGCCAGCTGTAGATATGGAAGATGCAGAAACATTTGAAGAAAGTGTGAAAACAATATTGACGAAATCGTAGGCTAAGTTTAGTTATAACTTATGTGGAGTAGGTTTTGACGTCTTTGTCGAGGGCTGATGTGAAACTGATGGAGTGTCCGTTGGCCCCATGGAGGGTAAGTTGGATATAGTAGTCATAGAAGCAGTTGAAATTTTGGAGTTTCAGGTGATTCTGATGTTGCAAATGTTGACAGAGATGTGACTTTCGGAGGTGCGCTTTTAGCAGCTGTAATAATGAAGAAGCAGAAACATTTGCCTAAATGTCTGAATAATTGAGTAAAAGAAAGAAACTGGACTGACATATGTAGAAAGTCTGGATTGACTCGGCTTATATTCACTGGAATTTAGAAGAATGAGAGGGGATCTCATTGAGACATATAAAATTCTGACAGGATTGTACAGGTTAGATGCTGGAAGAATGTTCCCGATGTTGGGGATATTCAGAACCAGGGTTCACAGTCTAAGGATAAGGGGTGAGCCATTTAGGTCCGAGATGAGGAGAAATCTCTTCAATCAGAGAATTGTGAACCTGTGGAATTCTCTACCAGAGAAAATTGTTGAGGTCAGTTCGTTAGATAGATTCAAAAGGGAGTTAGATGTTGCCCTTACGGCTAAAGTGATCAAGGGGTATGGAGAGAAAGCAGGAATGGGGTACTAAAGTTGCATGATCAGCCATGATCATACTGAATGGTGGTGTGAGCTCAAAGAGCCAAATGGCCTACTCCTGCACCTATTTTCTATGTTTCTATGTTTCTATGAAAGTGTTGGAAATATTTCGCACTTTTCACCAACACCAGACATCTCAAAACGCTTTACAGCCAATTATATACTTTTGGAGTGTAGTCACTATTGTAATTTTGGAAATTTGCGCACAAGCAAGCTCTCCCACACAGCAATGTGATAATGACCAGATTATCTGTTTTTGTTTATTGATTAAGGGATAAATTTTGGCCAGGGTCCAGGAGATAACTCCCCTGCTCTTCTTCGAAATAGTGCCATGAGAACTTTTACATATACTTGAGAGAGCAGACGGTATCTCGGTTTAACGTCTCATTCGAAAGACGTCACCTCCGAAAGTGTAGCGCTCCCTTCACTGGAGTGTCAGCCTAGATTTTTTGTACTCAAGTGCCTGGAGCGCGACAGAAACCCACAATCTTCTGACCCTGAGGCGAGTGTGCTACCCACTGAGCCACAGCTGACAGTACATATCAACTTGCCGCTCATAATAATTGATCCCAGAGTAAAGTTAGAAATTGATTCTATTATTTATAATTGATTAGTGTGTTGAGATGAAGGATCAAAATATTGGAGTTGTAGTTGACTCCGATGAGGTTGTGCTGGATATTGTTGTTGGAACAGTTGTTAGAATTGCAGTTAATTCTGTTGTAGACATTTAAAGCAGAGAGTAATTTGCAGTTAGATCTGTGAAATGATCATAAAGAACAAATGTGTTGGGGGTCATTGCTGACTGTCAGATATTAGTTACTGCATTCTTCAGCTCATTGTTGTAGTGGATAGAATTCTTTGTGTAAAGTCCTGTCCCCTCAGTACAGATTCACACGAGGCATGTAGTGAAGTCAAGGTCACTTTGGACCTGCACCTTTATTTCACAGCTCTGGAATGCTGCACTTGCCTGAGACTGCCCTTCTATACCTGTCTCTTGCAAGTGCACCCCTGGTGGTAAGGTATGCTGGTGGTTACAGGTCATATCTTATTACAGTCATGTATAGCATGTTAGGATACAGTTATATATAATAATGTAAGATACATGACATCACCCTCCCCCAATGTCTTATTTTCTTTATAGGTTCAGTCTCTCAGGTGGTCTACGCTCTCGCGTGGAGCGTCTGAGTTGTGGTTCAGTTGTTTGCCTTGGTGTCTGTTTTTCTTTGGGTGTGGTTGCTGGTATCTCGCCTGGGCTGTCTGTTTCGATTGGTGTGATTGTTGTTGACTCGCCTGGGCTGTCTGTTAGGATTGCCCTTTCCTCAGGTTGTTCCCTCTGTCTGTCCACGAGTTATGGTGTGAGTTCCACATTGTCGTCTGCCTCTGGTTCTGCAGTGTTGTTGGTAAATCTACTTTTGACTTGGTCTACATGCCTCCGGCAGATTTTGCCATTGTCCATTTGTACTACCAGAAGCCTGTTTCCTTCCTTGCCCGTTACTGTCCCTGCAAGCCATTTGGGACCCCTGCCATAGTTTAGTACAAACACTTTGTCCCCTATCTCATTCCCCCTCGAATTTCTGTCATGGTACTCAGTCAGCTTACGGCGCTTTGCCTCAACGATTTCGTGCATGTCTGGGAGGATTAATGAGAGCCTTGTTTTTAAAGTCCTTTTCATCAACAGTTGCGCGGGGGGGGATCCCAGTCAATGAGTGCGGGCGAGATCTGTATGCCAGCAGCAGTCACGACAGGCAACCCTGCAGCGTGGGACCTTGGATTTTAAGCATGCCTTGTTTAAAATGATTTGCACTGCTCTCTCTGCCTGGCCGTTGGAGGCCGGCTTGAATGGTGCCGTCTTGACATGGTTCATGCCGTGGTCAATTATAAAGTCTTGGAATTCTGCGCTGGTGAAGCACGGACCATTGTCACTGACCAATATGTCAGGGATTCCGTGCGTTGCAAACATGGTTGCAAGGCTCTCCACAGTGGTGGAGGTTGTGCTCGAGTTTAAAATGGTGCATTCGATCCACTTTGAAAATGCATCGACAACTACGAGGGACATTTTGCCCATGAATGGGCCCGCATAATCTATGTGCACTCGCACCACGGTTTGGTAGGCCAGGGCCAGGGGCTCAGTGGAACCTCCCTGGGGGCATTGCTGAGTTGGGCACAAGTGGTGCACCTTCGGACGCAGAGCTCCAGGTCCGCGTCAATACCAGGCCACCAGACGTGGGATCTGGCTGTGGCCTTCATGAGAACGATCCCCGGGTGCTCGCGGTGGAACTACCGGACAAATGCCTCTCTGCCTCGCAAAGGCATGACTACTCGGCTGCCCCACATCAGGCAGTCTGTTTGTAGTGATAGCTCATGCATGCGCCTGTGAAAGGGTTTTAATTCCTCGGGGCAGGCATCGCGAGCCTCTGCCCAGTCACCAGTTAGGACACATCTTTTTACTAAGGATAACGTGGGATCGCTGGCCGTCCAGGCTCTGATTTGGCGAGCCCTCATGGGCGAACCTGTGGACTCAAAGGCATTGATTGCCATGATTATCTCACAGTCCTGTTCGTCAGACCCTTCCGTGGTCGCCAGGGGTAGCCTGCTGAGTGCGTCGGCACAGTTGTCTGTACCTGGTCTGTGCCTTATGGTATAGTCGTAGGACGCCAGCATGAGTGCCCACCGTTGAATTTGCGCCGCGGCGTTGGCGTTTATTGCCTTGCTCATGGATAGGAGGGACGTGAGGGGCTTGTGGTCGGTTTCGAATGCGAACTTGGCCCCGAAAAGGTATTGGTGCATCTTTTTGACACCGTACACGCAAGCGAGCGCCTCCTTCTCGACCATTCCGTACCCGCGCTCCGCCCGCGAAAGTGACCTGCAGGCATAAGCTATGGGTTGTAATTTGCCCGCAATATTGACATGTTGCAAAACGCACCCGACCCCATACGCTGACGCATCGCATGTGAGAACTAGCTTTTTACCTGGGTCAAAGAAAGTCAAAACACTGTTTGAACACAGAAGGTTGCATGCCTTATTGAAAGCGCGTTCCTGAGCGTCCCCCCAAAACTAATTGCACCCCTTTCTGAGTAGCACGTGGAGAGGCTCCAGCAAAGTGCTAAGTTCTGCATAAAGCTCCCAAAGTAATTGAATAGCCCAAGAAAGGCACGCAGTTCTGAGACATTCCGGGGCCTGGGTGCCAGGCGAATTGCTTCTGTTTTGGACTCTGTTGGGCGGATTCCATCAGCGGCAATCCTTCTGCCCAAAAATTCAACCTCGGGTGCGAGAAACATGCACTTGGATTTCTTGACTCGTAGGCCTACCCGATCCAACCGCTTTAGTACTTCCTCCAGATTACGGAGATGGGAGTCGGTGTCCCTGCCTGTGATAAGTATGTCGTCTTGAAATACAACTGTCGCCGGGATGGACTTGAGCAGACTCTCCATGTTGCGCTGGAATATGGCAGCTGCCGATCTGATGCCGAATGGGCATCGATTGTACATGAAAAAGCCTCGATGTGTGTTGATGGTGGTGAGTAGCTTGGATTCCTTGGTCAATTCTTGCGTCATATACGCAGATGTGAGGTCTAATTTTGCCAAAAGTTTACCTCCAGCCAATGTGGCAAATAAGTCCTCCGCTCTGGGCAGCGGGTACTGGTCCTGTAAGGAGACTCTGTTTATGGTAGATTTGTAGTCCCCACAGATTCGTACGGATCCATCAGGCTTCATGACTGGGACGATGGGACTTGCCCAGTCGCTAAATTCCACAGGTGATATAATGCCTTCCCACAGAAGCCTGTCTATTTCGTGTTCAATCTTTTCCCTCATCACATAGGGTACAGCTCTGGCCTTGTGATGGACCGGTCTAGCATCCTGTGTGATGTAGATTTTGACTTTGGCCCCTTTGAAAGTGCCCACACCTGGCTGAAAGAGATGTTCAAATCGCTTTATAACTGTTGAGCAGGAGGTCCGTTCCTCTAATGACATGGCATGGACATCATCCCATTTCCTGTTTAGTTTTGCCAGCCAGCTTCTCCCAGCAGCGCTGGGGGGTCTCCGGGGACAATCCACAGGGGAAGTCGGTTCACTGTCCCATTGTGTGTGACAGAGAGCATGGCGCTGCCGAGGACTGGTACGATTTCTTTGGTATAAGTCCTTAGTGTGGTGTCGACCCTTGTGAGTTTTGGTCTGTCTCTTTTATGCGGCCACAGATGTTCAAATTGTTGAGCGCCCATAAGAGCTCCCGTATCCAGCTCCATGTTGACAGATATCCTGTTGAGTAGGACCCTCATCATTATAGGAGGTGTCCTGTTGTAGGAGCAGCAGCCATTGATCGTGTTGACCCGCTGTACAGTCCCCACCATCTTCTGGTCCGCTTTCCGACCCATCCGATTCGTATACCAGCCGAGCTCCGTTTTTTTGCACATGTGGGCCAAATGCCTTGTATATTCACAATTTCTGTAAACAGCCTGCTGAAATCGACATCCCCTTGCCGAGTGCCCACCCCCACACCTCCAGCACAGACCTGTTCCATTGTTTAAAGAGTTTCCAAAGAATGAGCTGCGTCTGGCTGATCTCTCTTCAGCTTCTCTCAGTTTGTAGTTGATTGCTCGCATTGTGGGTTGATGAGGTGTGAACGGCCGTTTCTGTGGCCCTTGATGGCTTCTGCTTGCTGTCGAGAACCTGTTCTCCCAGTTTTGTCTGTGTGTTTGTTTAGTGCTGTGAACTTCTTGTTCCAATATTTCGTTAGTTGCCGTACCTGCATTGTAAATCAACCTCGTTTCTTCTTCCCCTACCAAGAATGTCTATGCAACCAGTGCTGCTGCCTCTAAGGTCAGGTTCTTGGTCTCCATGAGCTTTCGGAATAGGCCTGCGTGGCCTATTCCTTCAATAAAAAAGTCTCTCAGCATTTCTCTCCTCAGTTCATCGGAGAACTCACATAAACTGGCCAATCCCGAAGTTCCGCCACGAAGTCGGGTATGCTCTGGCCCAGACAGCGTCTGTAGTTGTAGAACCTGTGTCTGGCCATGTGTAGGCTGCTCGCTGGCTTCAGGTGGTCTCTTACCAGTGTGCTCAATTCTTCAAACGACTTGCTTGCTGGTTTCTCGGGTGCCAACAGATCCTTCATTAAAGCGTATGTTTTCGAGCCACAGCTGGTCAAGAGATGGGCTCTTCTCTTGTCTGCCTTATCGTCGCCTAACCAGTCTTTGGTTACAAAGCTTTGCTGGAGCCTTTCTATAAAGTCCTCCAATTGTCTCCCGCGTTGTACATTTCATCTGATCCGTTGTTCGCCATTCTGTGGATTCTGTAATCCCGTAACCCATCGCCACTGTAAAGTCCTGTCTCTTCAGTACAGATTCACACGAGGCATGTAGTGAAGTCAAGGTCACTGTGGACCTGCACCTTTTATTTCACAGCTCTGGAATGCCGCACTTGCCTGAGACCTGCCCTTATATACCTGTCTCTTGCAAGTGCACCCCTGGTGGTAAGGTATGCTGGTGGTTACAGGTCATATCTTATTACAGTCATGTATAGCATGTTAGGATACAGTTATATATAATAATGTAAGATACATGACACTTTGGAGGGTAGAATGAACCAGTTGGAGCTGCAGGTGAGTGTGCTGTAAATTTTGCAGAAGAGTCATTTGGAATAAGGTATGTGATAGAAACGAAATAATAAATGCTGTTTAACAATAATTTGTCTAACACTGCACTTAGTTATTGGTTACGTGATGTAGATGGTGGCACCTGTGTGGAGGAAAGAGTTGAAATTGCAGCTGACTCTGTGGAGGTTGATTCAGATATTGATGTTGTTGGATTTGGGGTTGTGACCACCATAAATGGGAAAGAAGTGACAGGATAGTCAACAGAATGTCAGAATGTGTAACAAGCAATAATTGGTCCTTGGAGATTATTGATTAGAGGCAGAATGGAGTCATTACATACATGACGTAATTGTTGATGATTTACTTGTTGCTGCTGTTTTTTCTGACGTCATTAGAGCAGAAGATCCTATAAAGGGAAGAAGGCTTTATAATTCACAGTGAACATGATGATGTGTTTAAGAGCAAAACAATAACGTAGCTAAATGCTACTGTGAATGTGGATGCAGCTGAAACCGTCAGAGTAGCAGTTATTCCTGCTGTAGAAATTAGGAGATCGAAGAACTAATAGATTGCAAGCGCAAAGCACTTCTGAGCCTTAAACAGCAACCCAACTCGGGAGCTGCAAAACAACATTACAGACGGCTCAAGGCTCAGGTCCAACAAAAAACCTGGGACCTAAAGAACAGGTGGTGGATGGAGAAAGCACAGGAGATACAACAACTGGCCGATAGCCACGACATGTGAGGATTCTTCACTGCAGTCAAGGCCACTTACAGTCCAAACTCCCAAGGCCCCACCCCACTCCTGGCAAAGAATGGGGAAACACTCATCAAGGACACCGAGGCTGTCAGGGCCCGGTGGAAGGAGCACCTCGAAGATCTCCCCAATCGAGACTCTGCCTTTGACTTGAGTGTTCTCAATTCCATCCCGCTGCACGCGCCCCGCCACCAACTCAGTGAAACTCCAAAGTTGCACGAAGTAGGCAAAGCCATAAAACAGCTCAAGAATAACAAGGCTACTGGTGCGGATGGAATCCCTGCTGAGGCGCTGAAGTATGGCGGAGAGGCGCTGTTGGCATGGATACATGACCTCATCTCTCTCATCTGGAGAGAGGAGAGCATGTCGGGAGCTTTCAGAGATGAAGTGATCATGACCATTTTTAAAAAAGGGGACAAGTCCGACTGCGGCAACTACAGGGGAATCTCCCTGCTATCAGCCACTGGGAAAGTTGTCGCTAGAGTTCTCCTCAATCGTCTTCTCCCTGTGGCCGAGGAGCTCCTCCTGGAATCACAATGCGGATTTCATCCCCTACGGGGCACATCAGACATGATCTTTGCAACGCAACCGTTGCAGGAAAAATGCAGGGAGCAGCGCCAGCCTTTAAACATGGCCTTTTTCGATCTTA